>NW_026777437.1:900000-1103609 GCF_028023285.1 Balaenoptera ricei | reverse complement strand
GAAATGTGATTAAAGTTATTATGGAGCACAGGAATGAGAGGGGCCATGGAGCATTGTGATGACAAGTCTCATGGAGCATTGTGATGACAGGTGTCATGGAGCCTCGTGATGACAAATGCCATTGAGAATTGTGATCAGAGGTGACATTGGGCATTGTGATGAAAGGGGTCATGGAGTACTGGGAGTACAGGGGCCATGGAGCCTTGTGATAACAAGTGACATGGAGAATAGTGATGACAGGCATCATAGAGCATTGTGATGACAAGTGCCATTTAGCATTTTGATGACAGGGGTCATCAGGCATTGTGTTGACGGGGGTCACGGAGCATTGTGATGACAAAGGCCATAGAGCATTGTGATGAGAGGGGTCATGGAGCATTGTGATGACATGGGCCATGGAGCATTGTGAAGACAAGATTCATGGAGCATTGTGATGACACGGGCATGAAGCATGGTGATGACAACAGACCTGGAGCATTGTGATGACAAGGGCATGGAGCATTGTGATTACAGGAGACTTGGGTCATTGTGATGAAATTGGCAGGGATCATTGTGATTAGAGGGATCATGGAGCATTGTGATGACAAGTGTCATGCAATATTGTGCTGACACAGATCATGGAGCATTTTGATGAGAGTGGCCTTGGAGCACAGTGATGAGAGACGTCATGGGGCATTATGGTGACAGTGGTCAAGGAGCATTGTGATGAAAGTGTTCATGGAGCAACGCGATTATCGGGACAATGGAGCATTGTGAATACAAAGGCCATGGAACATTGAGATAACAGAGTTCATGGAGCATTGTGATGACAAGGGTCTTGGGAGCTACTGATGACACGTTTCATACAGCATTGAGATGACAAGGGCCAAGGCGAATTGTGATGACACGTGTCATGGGGCATTGTGATGACATTGGTCATCTTGCATTGTGATGAGAGTGGTCATGTAGAATTTTGATTAAAGGTATCATGGAGCACTGTGATGACAAAGGCCAAGGAACATTGTGATGACAAGTGTCATTCAGCAATGTGATGACACGGGAATGGAGCATTATGATGACAAGTGTTCTGGAGCATTGTGATGACAAGGGTATGGAGCATTGTGATTACAGGGACCATGGAGCATTGTGATGACAACGGCATGGAGCACTGTGATGACATTGGTCATTGAGCATTGTGATTACAAAGACCATGAGGCATTGTGATGACAGGGGCCTTGGAGCATTGTGATGACAATGGTCATCAAGCATTGTGATGACAGGGGTCATAGAGCATTGTGATGAGAAAGACCATGGAGCATGGTGATGACAGAGGCCATGGAACATTGTGATGACCAGGCCATGTACCATTGTGATGACAAGGGCAGGGAACCTTGTGGTGACCGGGGTCATGGAGCATTTTGATGACAACTTTCATGGAACGTTGTGATGACAGGGGTCATGGAGCATTGTGATGAAAGTTGTCCTGGAGCATTGTGATGACAGCGGTCACAGAGAATTGGGATGAAAGGTATCATGCAGCATTGTGATGACAACGGTCAGGGATCATTTTGATGACAGGGGTCATGGAACATTCTGATAACAAGGTTCATAAAGCATTTTGATGACAGGGGTCATGGAGCATTGTGTTGACACGAGCATGGAGCATTGTAATGATAGGATATCTGGAGCATTGTGATGAAAAGGGGATGGAGCATTTTGATGACAGGGTCCAAGGAGAATTGTGCTGACAATGGCATGGAGCATTGTGATGAAAAGGATACTGGAGCACTGTGAGGAAAGGAATCATGGATCATTGTGATGACAGGGGTCATGGAGCTTTGTGATGACAAGGGTCATGGAGCATTGTGATGACATGGTCAAGGAACATTGCGATGACAAGAATTCTGGAGCATTGTGATGAAAGGGCATGGTGCATTGTGATGAAAGGTGACAAGGAGCATTGTGACGATATGGGCAGAGAACTTTTTGATGACAGGGGTCATGGAGCATTGTGATAAAAAGTGTCATGGAACATTGTACTGACAGGGATCATGGAGCTTTTTGGTAAGAGAGGTCTTGGAGATTTGTGAAGGCAGGCGTCATGGGGCATTGTGATGACAGCGGTCTTGGAGCATTGGGATGAAAGGAGTCATGGAGCTCTGTGATTACAGGGGCCATGGAGCATTGTGAATACAAAGGCCATGGAGCATTGAGATGACAGGTTTCATGGAGCATTGTGATGAAAGTGATCATGGATCATTGTGATGACAAGTGTCCTGGAACCTTGTGATGACACAGTTCATGGAGCATTGTGATGACAAGGACCATGGCGAATTGTGGTATCATCTGTCATGGGGCATTGTGATGACAGTGGTCATGTAGAATTGTATTGAAAGGTAACATGGAGCACTCTGATGACAGGGGCCATGGAACATTGTGATGACAAAGGCCATGGAGCATTGTGATGACAAGTGTCATGGGGCATTTTGATGACATTGGCATGGAGCATTATGATGACAAGAGTTCTGGAGCATTTTGATGACCAGGGCATGGAGCATTGTGATGAAAGTTGTCCTGGAGCATTGTGATGACAGCGGTCACAGAGGATTGGGAAGAAAGGTATCATGCAGCATTGCGATGACAACGGTCAGGGATCATTTTGATGACAGGGGTCATGGAACATTCTGATAACAAGTTTCATCAAGCATTTTGATGACAGGGGTCATGGAGCATTGTGTTGACACGGGCATGGAGCATTGTAATGATAGGATATCTGGAGCATTGTGATGAAAAGGGGATGGAGCATTTTGATGACAGTGTCCAAGTAGCATTGTGCTGACAATGGCATGGAGCATTGTGATGAAAAGGGTACTGGAGCACTGTGAGGAAAGGAATCATGGATCATTGTGATGCCAGGGGTCATGGAGCTTTGTGATGACACGGGTCATGGAGCATTGTGATGACACGGTCAAGGAACATTGTGATGACAAGAAATCTGGAGCATTGTGATGAAAGGGCATGGAGCATTGTGATGAAAGGTGACAAGTAGCATTGTGATGATATGGGCAGAGAACTTTGTGATGACAGGGGTCATGGAGCATTGTGATGAAAAGTGTCATGGAACATTGTACTGACAGGGATCATGGAGCTTTTTGGTAAGGGAGCCCTTGGAGATTGGTGGTGGCAGGCGTCATGGGGCATTGTGATGACAGCGGTCTTGGAGCATTGTGATGAAAGGGGTCATGGAGCACTGTGATTACAGGGGCCATGGAGCATTGTGAATACAAAGGCTATGGAGCATTGAGATGACAGGGTTCATGGAGCATTGTGATGAAAGTGATCATGGATCATTGTGATGACAAGTGTCCTGAAACCTTGTGATGACACGGTTCATGGAGCATTGTTATGACAAGGACCATGGCGAATTGTGATGACATCTGAAATGGGGCATTGTGATGACAGTGGTCATGTAGAATTGTGATGAAAGGTATCAAGGAGCACTGTGATGACAGGGGCCATGGAACATTGTGATGACAAAGGCCATGGAGCATTGTGATGACAAGTGTCATGGGACATTTTGATGACATTGGCATGGAACATTATGATGACAAGAGTTCTGGAGAATTTTGATGACAAGGGCATGGAGCATTGTGATGACAGGGCCCATGGAGCATTGTGACGAAGAGGGCAGGGAACATTGTGATGACTGGGTTCATGGAGCCTTGTGATGAAAGGGGCCATGGAGCACTGAGATGACAGGCGTCTTGAGGTATGGTGATGACAGTGGTCATGGAGCATTGTGATGAAAGAGATCATGGAGCAATATGATAAGAGGGGACATGGAGCATTGTGATGACAGGTGTATTGGAGCATTGTGATGAAAATATTAATGGATCATTGTGATGACATGTGTCCTGGAACACTGTGATGACACGGTTCATCGAGTATTGTGATGACAAGGGTCATAGCGAATTGTGGTGACAGGTGTCATGGGGCATTGTGATGACATTGATCATCTAGGAATTGTGATGAAAGGTATCATGGAGCACTGTGATGACTGGGGGCATGAAGCATTGTTATGAAAATTGTCCTGGATTATTGTGATGACAGCAGTCATGGAGAATTGGGATGACAGGGATTAGGCAGCATTGTGTTGACATGGGTATGGACTATTGTGATGACAATGGTCATGGAGCAATGTGATGAAAGTTTTCATGGAATATCGTGATGAAAAGTGCCTGGGAGCATTGTGACGATAAAGGCCATGGAGCATTGTGATGACAAGTGTCATGGAGCATTGTAATGAAAGCTTTCATTGTGCACTGTGATGACAAGGGGGATGGAGTATTGTGATGAAACTGGTCCTGGAGCATTGTGATAACAAAAGCCATGGAGCATTGTGATGACAGGCATCATGGAGAATTGTGAAGAAAGGGGCCAGGGGGAATTGTCATGACAATAGAGAAATGTGATGAAAATGGTCAGCGAGCATAGTGATTAAAGTGGTCATTGAGAATTGTGATGAAAAGTGACATAGAGCATTGTGATGACAAAGGTCATGGAGAACTGTGATGACCAGGGTCATGTAGCATTGTGATGACACGTTCATGGAACATTGTGATGACAAGAATTCTGAAGCATTGTGATGACAAGGGCCATGGAGCATTGTGATGCCACGGTCATGGAACATTGTGATGACAAAATTCTGGAGCTTTGTGAGGAAAAAGGCATGGAGCATTGTGATTATAGGGGACATGGAGCATTTTGATGACATGGGCAGGGAACACTGTGATGACAGGTGTTATGGAGCAATGGGCTGACAAGTGTCATGGAGCACTGTGATGAGAGGGGCCTTGGAGAATTGTGATGACAGGCGTCATGAGGCATTGAGATGGCAGTGGTCATGGAGCATTATGATGAAAGGTGTTATGGAGCACTGTGATTACAGGGGCCATGGAGCATTGTGAATACAAAGGCCATGGAGCATTGAGATGACAGTGGTCATGGAGCATTGTGATGAAAGTGGTAATGGATCATTGTGAGGACAAGTGTCCTGGGACCCTGTGATGACATGGTTCATGGAGCATTGTGATGACAATGTCATGGGGCATTGTGATGGCAGTGGTCATCTAGAAATGTGATTAAAGTTATTATGGAGCACAGGAATGAGAGGGGCCATGGAGCATTGTGATGACAAGTCTCATGGAGCATTGTGATGACAGGTGTCATGGAGCATCGTGATGACAAATGCCATTGAGAATTGTGATCAGAGGTGACATTGGGCATTGTGATGAAAGGGGTCATGGAGTACTGGGAGTACAGGGGCCATGGAGCCTTGTGATAACAAGTGACATGGAGAATAGTGATGACAGGCATCATAGAGCATTGTGATGACAAGTGCCATTTAGCATTTTGATGACAGGGGTCATCAGGCATTGTGTTGACGGGGGTCACGGAGCATTGTGATGACAAAGGCCATAGAGCATTGTGATGAGAGGGGTCATGGAGCATTGTGATGACATGGGCCATGGAGCATTGTGAAGACAAGATTCATGGAGCATTGTGATGACACGGGCATGAAGCATGGTGATGACAACAGACCTGGAGCATTGTGATGACAAGGGCATGGAGCATTGTGATTACAGGAGACTTGGGTCATTGTGATGAAATTGGCAGGGATCATTGTGATTAGAGGGATCATGGAGCATTGTGATGACAAGTGTCATGCAATATTGTGCTGACACAGATCATGGAGCATTTTGATGAGAGTGGCCTTGGAGCACAGTGATGAGAGACGTCATGGGGCATTATGGTGACAGTGGTCAAGGAGCATTGTGATGAAAGTGTTCATGGAGCAACGCGATTATCGGGACAATGGAGCATTGTGAATACAAAGGCCATGGAACATTGAGATAACAGAGTTCATGGAGCATTGTGATGACAAGGGTCTTGGGAGCTACTGATGACACGTTTCATAGAGCATTGAGATGACAAGGGCCAAGGCGAATTGTGATGACACGTGTCATGGGGCATTGTGATGACATTGGTCATCTTGCATTGTGATGAGAGTGGTCATGTAGAATTTTGATTAAAGGTATCATGGAGCACTGTGATGACAAAGGCCAAGGAACATTGTGATGACAAGTGTCATTCAGCAATGTGATGACACGGGAATGGAGCATTATGATGACAAGTGTTCTGGAGCATTGTGATGACAAGGGTATGGAGCATTGTGATTACAGGGACCATGGAGCATTGTGATGACAACGGCATGGAGCACTGTGATGACATTGGTCATTGAGCATTGTGATTACAAAGACCATGAGGCATTGTGATGACAGAGGCCTTGGAGCATTGTGATGACAATGGTCATCAAGCATTGTGATGACAGGGGTCATAGAGCATTGTGATGAGAAAGACCATGGAGCATGGTGATGACAGAGGCCATGGAACATTGTGATGACCAGGCCATGTACCATTGTGATGACAAGGGCAGGGAAACTTGTGGTGACCGGGGTCATGGAGCATTTTGATGACAACTTTCATGGAACGTTGTGATGACAGGGGTCATGGAGCATTGTGATGAAAGTTGTCCTGGAGCATTGTGATGACAGCGGTCACAGAGAATTGGGATGAAAGGTATCATGCAGCATTGTGATGACAACGGTCATGGATCATTTTGATGACAGGGGTCATGGAACATTCTGATAACAAGGTTCATAAAGCATTTTGATGACAGGGGTCATGGAGCATTGTGTTGACACGAGCATGGAGCATTGTAATGATAGGATATCTGGAGCATTGTGATGAAAAGGGGATGGAGCATTTTGATGACAGGGTCCAAGGAGAATTGTGCTGACAATGGCATGGAGCATTGTGATGAAAAGGATACTGGAGCACTGTGAGGAAAGGAATCATGGATCATTGTGATGACAGGGGTCATGGAGCTTTGTGATGACAAGGGTCATGGAGCATTGTGATGACATGGTCAAGGAACATTGCGATGACAAGAATTCTGGAGCATTGTGATGAAAGGGCATGGTGCATTGTGATGAAAGGTGACAAGGAGCATTGTGACGATATGGGCAGAGAACTTTTTGATGACAGGGGTCATGGAGCATTGTGATAAAAAGTGTCATGGAACATTGTACTGACAGGGATCATGGAGCTTTTTGGTAAGAGAGGTCTTGGAGATTTGTGAAGGCAGGCGTCATGGGGCATTGTGATGACAGCGGTCTTGGAGCATTGGGATGAAAGGGGTCATGGAGCTCTGTGATTACAGGGGCCATGGAGCATTGTGAATACAAAGGCCATGGAGCATTGAGATGACAGGTTTCATGGAGCATTGTGATGAAAGTGATCATGGATCATTGTGATGACAAGTGTCCTGGAACCTTGTGATGACACAGTTCATGGAGCATTGTGATGACAAGGACCATGGCGAATTGTGGTATCATCTGTCATGGGGCATTGTGATGACAGTGGTCATGTAGAATTGTATTGAAAGGTAACATGGAGCACTCTGATGACAGGGGCCATGGAACATTGTGATGACAAAGGCCATGGAGCATTGTGATGACAAGTGTCATGGGGCATTTTGATGACATTGGCATGGAGCATTATGATGACAAGAGTTCTGGAGCATTTTGATGACCAGGGCATGGAGCATTGTGATGAAAGTTGTCCTGGAGCATTGTGATGACAGCGGTCACAGAGGATTGGGAAGAAAGGTATCATGCAGCATTGCGATGACAACGGTCAGGGATCATTTTGATGACAGGGGTCATGGAACATTCTGATAACAAGTTTCATCAAGCATTTTGATGACAGGGGTCATGGAGCATTGTGTTGACACGGGCATGGAGCATTGTAATGATAGGATATCTGGAGCATTGTGATGAAAAGGGGATGGAGCATTTTGATGACAGTGTCCAAGTAGCATTGTGCTGACAATGGCATGGAGCATTGTGATGAAAAGGGTACTGGAGCACTGTGAGGAAAGGAATCATGGATCATTGTGATGCCAGGGGTCATGGAGCTTTGTGATGACACGGGTCATGGAGCATTGTGATGACACGGTCAAGGAACATTGTGATGACAAGAAATCTGGAGCATTGTGATGAAAGGGCATGGAGCATTGTGATGAAAGGTGACAAGTAGCATTGTGATGATATGGGCAGAGAACTTTGTGATGACAGGGGTCATGGAGCATTGTGATGAAAAGTGTCATGGAACATTGTACTGACAGGGATCATGGAGCTTTTTGGTAAGGGAGCCCTTGGAGATTGGTGGTGGCAGGCGTCATGGGGCATTGTGATGACAGCGGTCTTGGAGCATTGTGATGAAAGGGGTCATGGAGCACTGTGATTACAGGGGCCATGGAGCATTGTGAATACAAAGGCTATGGAGCATTGAGATGACAGGGTTCATGGAGCATTGTGATGAAAGTGATCATGGATCATTGTGATGACAAGTGTCCTGAAACCTTGTGATGACACGGTTCATGGAGCATTGTTATGACAAGGACCATGGCGAATTGTGATGACATCTGAAATGGGGCATTGTGATGACAGTGGTCATGTAGAATTGTGATGAAAGGTATCAAGGAGCACTGTGATGACAGGGGCCATGGAACATTGTGATGACAAAGGCCATGGAGCATTGTGATGACAAGTGTCATGGGACATTTTGATGACATTGGCATGGAACATTATGATGACAAGAGTTCTGGAGAATTTTGATGACAAGGGCATGGAGCATTGTGATGACAGGGCCCATGGAGCATTGTGACGAAGAGGGCAGGGAACATTGTGATGACTGGGTTCATGGAGCCTTGTGATGAAAGGGGCCATGGAGCACTGAGATGACAGGCGTCTTGAGGTATGGTGATGACAGTGGTCATGGAGCATTGTGATGAAAGAGATCATGGAGCAATATGATAAGAGGGGACATGGAGCATTGTGATGACAGGTGTATTGGAGCATTGTGATGAAAATATTAATGGATCATTGTGATGACATGTGTCCTGGAACACTGTGATGACACGGTTCATCGAGTATTGTGATGACAAGGGTCATAGCGAATTGTGGTGACAGGTGTCATGGGGCATTGTGATGACATTGATCATCTAGGAATTGTGATGAAAGGTATCATGGAGCACTGTGATGACTGGGGGCATGAAGCATTGTTATGAAAATTGTCCTGGATTATTGTGATGACAGCAGTCATGGAGAATTGGGATGACAGGGATTAGGCAGCATTGTGTTGACATGGGTATGGACTATTGTGATGACAATGGTCATGGAGCAATGTGATGAAAGTTTTCATGGAATATCGTGATGAAAAGTGCCTGGGAGCATTGTGACGATAAAGGCCATGGAGCATTGTGATGACAAGTGTCATGGAGCATTGTAATGAAAGCTTTCATTGTGCACTGTGATGACAAGGGGGATGGAGTATTGTGATGAAACTGGTCCTGGAGCATTGTGATAACAAAAGCCATGGAGCATTGTGATGACAGGCATCATGGAGAATTGTGAAGAAAGGGGCCAGGGGGAATTGTCATGACAATAGAGAAATGTGATGAAAATGGTCAGCGAGCATAGTGATTAAAGTGGTCATTGAGAATTGTGATGAAAAGTGACATAGAGCATTGTGATGACAAAGGTCATGGAGAACTGTGATGACCAGGGTCATGTAGCATTGTGATGACACGTTCATGGAACATTGTGATGACAAGAATTCTGAAGGATTGTGATGACAAGGGCCATGGAGCATTGTGATGCCACGGTCATGGAACATTGTGATGACAAAATTCTGGAGCTTTGTGAGGAAAAAGGCATGGAGCATTGTGATTATAGGGGACATGGAGCATTTTGATGACATGGGCAGGGAACACTGTGATGACAGGTGTTATGGAGCAATGGGCTGACAAGTGTCATGGAGCACTGTGATGAGAGGGGCCTTGGAGAATTGTGATGACAGGCTTCATGAGGCATTGAGATGGCAGTGGTCATGGAGCATTATGATGAAAGGTGTTATGGAGCCCTGTGATTACAGGGGCCATGGAGCATTGTGAATACAAAGGCCATGGAGCATTGAGATGACAGTGGTCATGGAGCATTGTGATGAAAGTGGTAATGGATCATTGTGAGGACAAGTGTCCTGGGACCCTGTGATGACATGGTTCATGGAGCATTGTGATGACAATGGTCATGGCGAATTGTGATGACAATGTCATGGGGCATTGTGATGGCAGTGGTCATCTAGAAATGTGATTAAAGTTATTATGGAGCACAGGAATGAGAGGGGCCATGGAGCATTGTGATGACAAGTCTCATGGAGCATTGTGATGACAGGTGTCATGGAGCATCGTGATGACAAATGCCATTGAGAATTGTGATCAGAGGTGACATTGGGCATTGTGATGAAAGGGGTCATGGAGTACTGGGAGTACAGGGGCCATGGAGCCTTGTGATAACAAGTGACATGGAGAATAGTGATGACAGGCATCATAGAGCATTGTGATGACAAGTGCCATTTAGCATTTTGATGACAGGGGTCATCAGGCATTGTGTTGACGGGGGTCACGGAGCATTGTGATGACAAAGGCCATAGAGCATTGTGATGAGAGGGGTCATGGAGCATTGTGATGACATGGGCCATGGAGCATTGTGAAGACAAGATTCATGGAGCATTGTGATGACACGGGCATGAAGCATGGTGATGACAACAGACCTGGAGCATTGTGATGACAAGGGCATGGAGCATTGTGATTACAGGAGACTTGGGTCATTGTGATGAAATTGGCAGGGATCATTGTGATTAGAGGGATCATGGAGCATTGTGATGACAAGTGTCATGCAATATTGTGCTGACACAGATCATGGAGCATTTTGATGAGAGTGGCCTTGGAGCACAGTGATGAGAGACGTCATGGGGCATTATGGTGACAGTGGTCAAGGAGCATTGTGATGAAAGTGTTCATGGAGCAACGCGATTATCGGGACAATGGAGCATTGTGAATACAAAGGCCATGGAACATTGAGATAACAGAGTTCATGGAGCATTGTGATGACAAGGGTCTTGGGAGCTACTGATGACACGTTTCATAGAGCATTGAGATGACAAGGGCCAAGGCGAATTGTGATGACACGTGTCATGGGGCATTGTGATGACATTGGTCATCTTGCATTGTGATGAGAGTGGTCATGTAGAATTTTGATTAAAGGTATCATGGAGCACTGTGATGACAAAGGCCAAGGAACATTGTGATGACAAGTGTCATTCAGCAATGTGATGACACGGGAATGGAGCATTATGATGACAAGTGTTCTGGAGCATTGTGATGACAAGGGTATGGAGCATTGTGATTACAGGGACCATGGAGCATTGTGATGACAACGGCATGGAGCACTGTGATGACATTGGTCATTGAGCATTGTGATTACAAAGACCATGAGGCATTGTGATGACAGGGGCCTTGGAGCATTGTGATGACAATGGTCATCAAGCATTGTGATGACAGGGGTCATAGAGCATTGTGATGAGAAAGACCATGGAGCATGGTGATGACAGAGGCCATGGAACATTGTGATGACCAGGCCATGTACCATTGTGATGACAAGGGCAGGGAACCTTGTGGTGACCGGGGTCATGGAGCATTTTGATGACAACTTTCATGGAACGTTGTGATGACAGGGGTCATGGAGCATTGTGATGAAAGTTGTCCTGGAGCATTGTGATGACAGCGGTCACAGAGAATTGGGATGAAAGGTATCATGCAGCATTGTGATGACAACGGTCATGGATCATTTTGATGACAGGGGTCATGGAACATTCTGATAACAAGGTTCATAAAGCATTTTGATGACAGGGGTCATGGAGCATTGTGTTGACACGAGCATGGAGCATTGTAATGATAGGATATCTGGAGCATTGTGATGAAAAGGGGATGGAGCATTTTGATGACAGGGTCCAAGGAGAATTGTGCTGACAATGGCATGGAGCATTGTGATGAAAAGGATACTGGAGCACTGTGAGGAAAGGAATCATGGATCATTGTGATGACAGGGGTCATGGAGCTTTGTGATGACAAGGGTCATGGAGCATTGTGATGACACGGTCAAGGAACATTGCGATGACAAGAATTCTGGAGCATTGTGATGAAAGGGCATGGTGCATTGTGATGAAAGGTGACAAGGAGCATTGTGACGATATGGGCAGAGAACTTTTTGATGACAGGGGTCATGGAGCATTGTGATAAAAAGTGTCATGGAACATTGTACTGACAGGGATCATGGAGCTTTTTGGTAAGAGAGGTCTTGGAGATTTGTGAAGGCAGGCGTCATGGGGCATTGTGATGACAGCGGTCTTGGAGCATTGGGATGAAAGGGGTCATGGAGCTCTGAGATTACAGGGGCCATGGAGCATTGTGAATACAAAGGCCATGGAGCATTGAGATGACAGGTTTCATGGAGCATTGTGATGAAAGTGATCATGGATCATTGTGATGACAAGTGTCCTGGAACCTTGTGATGACACAGTTCATGGAGCATTGTGATGACAAGGACCATGGCGAATTGTGGTATCATCTGTCATGGGGCATTGTGATGACAGTGGTCATGTAGAATTGTATTGAAAGGTAACATGGAGCACTCTGATGACAGGGGCCATGGAACATTGTGATGACAAAGGCCATGGAGCATTGTGATGACAAGTGTCATGGGGCATTTTGATGACATTGGCATGGAGCATTATGATGACAAGAGTTCTGGAGCATTTTGATGACCAGGGCATGGAGCATTGTGATGAAAGTTGTCCTGGAGCATTGTGATGACAGCGGTCACAGAGGATTGGGAAGAAAGGTATCATGCAGCATTGCGATGACAACGGTCAGGGATCATTTTGATGACAGGGGTCATGGAACATTCTGATAACAAGTTTCATCAAGCATTTTGATGACAGGGGTCATGGAGCATTGTGTTGACACGGGCATGGAGCATTGTAATGATAGGATATCTGGAGCATTGTGATGAAAAGGGGATGGAGCATTTTGATGACAGTGTCCAAGTAGCATTGTGCTGACAATGGCATGGAGCATTGTGATGAAAAGGGTACTGGAGCACTGTGAGGAAAGGAATCATGGATCATTGTGATGCCAGGGGTCATGGAGCTTTGTGATGACACGGGTCATGGAGCATTGTGATGACACGGTCAAGGAACATTGTGATGACAAGAAATCTGGAGCATTGTGATGAAAGGGCATGGAGCATTGTGATGAAAGGTGACAAGTAGCATTGTGATGATATGGGCAGAGAACTTTGTGATGACAGGGGTCATGGAGCATTGTGATGAAAAGTGTCATGGAACATTGTACTGACAGGGATCATGGAGCTTTTTGGTAAGGGAGCCCTTGGAGATTGGTGGTGGCAGGCGTCATGGGGCATTGTGATGACAGCGGTCTTGGAGCATTGTGATGAAAGGGGTCATGGAGCACTGTGATTACAGGGGCCATGGAGCATTGTGAATACAAAGGCTATGGAGCATTGAGATGACAGGGTTCATGGAGCATTGTGATGAAAGTGATCATGGATCATTGTGATGACAAGTGTCCTGAAACCTTGTGATGACACGGTTCATGGAGCATTGTTATGACAAGGACCATGGCGAATTGTGATGACATCTGAAATGGGGCATTGTGATGACAGTGGTCATGTAGAATTGTGATGAAAGGTATCAAGGAGCACTGTGATGACAGGGGCCATGGAACATTGTGATGACAAAGGCCATGGAGCATTGTGATGACAAGTGTCATGGGACATTTTGATGACATTGGCATGGAACATTATGATGACAAGAGTTCTGGAGAATTTTGATGACAAGGGCATGGAGCATTGTGATGACAGGGCCCATGGAGCATTGTGACGAAGAGGGCAGGGAACATTGTGATGACTGGGTTCATGGAGCCTTGTGATGAAAGGGGCCATGGAGCACTGAGATGACAGGCGTCTTGAGGTATGGTGATGACAGTGGTCATGGAGCATTGTGATGAAAGAGATCATGGAGCAATATGATAAGAGGGGACATGGAGCATTGTGATGACAGGTGTATTGGAGCATTGTGATGAAAATATTAATGGATCATTGTGATGACATGTGTCCTGGAACACTGTGATGACACGGTTCATCGAGTATTGTGATGACAAGGGTCATAGCGAATTGTGGTGACAGGTGTCATGGGGCATTGTGATGACATTGATCATCTAGGAATTGTGATGAAAGGTATCATGGAGCACTGTGATGACTGGGGGCATGAAGCATTGTTATGAAAATTGTCCTGGATTATTGTGATGACAGCAGTCATGGAGAATTGGGATGACAGGGATTAGGCAGCATTGTGTTGACATGGGTATGGACTATTGTGATGACAATGGTCATGGAGCAATGTGATGAAAGTTTTCATGGAATATCGTGATGAAAAGTGCCTGGGAGCATTGTGACGATAAAGGCCATGGAGCATTGTGATGACAAGTGTCATGGAGCATTGTAATGAAAGCTTTCATTGTGCACTGTGATGACAAGGGGGATGGAGTATTGTGATGAAACTGGTCCTGGAACATTGTGATAACAAAAGCCATGGAGCATTGTGATGACAGGCATCATGGAGAATTGTGAAGAAAGGGGCCATGGGGAATTGTAATGACAATAGAGAAATGTGATGAAAATGGTCAGCGAGCATAGTGATTAAAGTGGTCATTGAGAATTGTGATGAAAAGTGACATAGAGCATTGTGATGGCAAAGGTCATGGAGAACTGTGATGACCAGGGTCATGTAGCATTGTGATGACACGTTCATGGAACATTGTGATGACAAGAATTCTGAAGCATTGTGATGACAAGGGCCATGGAGCATTGTGATGCCACGGTCATGGAACATTGTGATGACAAAATTCTGGAGCTTTGTGAGGAAAAAGGCATGGAGCATTGTGATTATAGGGGACATGGAGCATTTTGATGACATGGGCAGGGAACACTGTGATGACAGGTGTTATGGAGCAATGGGATGACAAGTGTCATGGAGCACTGTGATTAGAGGGGCCTTGGAGAATTGTGATGACAGGCGTCATGAGGCATTGAGATGGCAGTGGTCATGGAGCATTATGATGAAAGGTGTTATGGAGCAGTGTGATTACAGGGGCCATGGAGCATTGTGAATACAAAGGCCATGGAGCATTGAGATGACAGTGGTCATGGAGCATTGTGATGAAAGTGGTAATGGATCATTGTGAGGACAAGTGTCCTGGGACCCTGTGATGACATGGTTCATGGAGCATTGTGATGACAATGTCATGGGGCATTGTGATGGCAGTGGTCATCTAGAAATGTGATTAAAGTTATTATGGAGCACAGGAATGAGAGGGGCCATGGAGCATTGTGATGACAAGTCTCATGGAGCATTGTGATGACAGGTGTCATGGAGCCTCGTGATGACAAATGCCATTGAGAATTGTGATCAGAGGTGACATTGGGCATTGTGATGAAAGGGGTCATGGAGTACTGGGAGTACAGGGGCCATGGAGCCTTGTGATAACAAGTGACATGGAGAATAGTGATGACAGGCATCATAGAGCATTGTGATGACAAGTGCCATTTAGCATTTTGATGACAGGGGTCATCAGGCATTGTGTTGACGGGGGTCACGGAGCATTGTGATGACAAAGGCCATAGAGCATTGTGATGAGAGGGGTCATGGAGCATTGTGATGACATGGGCCATGGAGCATTGTGAAGACAAGATTCATGGAGCATTGTGATGACACGGGCATGAAGCATGGTGATGACAACAGACCTGGAGCATTGTGATGACAAGGGCATGGAGCATTGTGATTACAGGAGACTTGGGTCATTGTGATGAAATTGGCAGGGATCATTGTGATTAGAGGGATCATGGAGCATTGTGATGACAAGTGTCATGCAATATTGTGCTGACACAGATCATGGAGCATTTTGATGAGAGTGGCCTTGGAGCACAGTGATGAGAGACGTCATGGGGCATTATGGTGACAGTGGTCAAGGAGCATTGTGATGAAAGTGTTCATGGAGCAACGCGATTATCGGGACAATGGAGCATTGTGAATACAAAGGCCATGGAACATTGAGATAACAGAGTTCATGGAGCATTGTGATGACAAGGGTCTTGGGAGCTACTGATGACACGTTTCATAGAGCATTGAGATGACAAGGGCCAAGGCGAATTGTGATGACACGTGTCATGGGGCATTGTGATGACATTGGTCATCTTGCATTGTGATGAGAGTGGTCATGTAGAATTTTGATTAAAGGTATCATGGAGCACTGTGATGACAAAGGCCAAGGAACATTGTGATGACAAGTGTCATTCAGCAATGTGATGACACGGGAATGGAGCATTATGATGACAAGTGTTCTGGAGCATTGTGATGACAAGGGTATGGAGCATTGTGATTACAGGGACCATGGAGCATTGTGATGACAACGGCATGGAGCACTGTGATGACATTGGTCATTGAGCATTGTGATTACAAAGACCATGAGGCATTGTGATGACAGGGGCCTTGGAGCATTGTGATGACAATGGTCATCAAGCATTGTGATGACAGGGGTCATAGAGCATTGTGATGAGAAAGACCATGGAGCATGGTGATGACAGAGGCCATGGAACATTGTGATGACCAGGCCATGTACCATTGTGATGACAAGGGCAGGGAACCTTGTGGTGACCGGGGTCATGGAGCATTTTGATGACAACTTTCATGGAACGTTGTGATGACAGGGGTCATGGAGCATTGTGATGAAAGTTGTCCTGGAGCATTGTGATGACAGCGGTCACAGAGAATTGGGATGAAAGGTATCATGCAGCATTGTGATGACAACGGTCAGGGATCATTTTGATGACAGGGGTCATGGAACATTCTGATAACAAGGTTCATAAAGCATTTTGATGACAGGGGTCATGGAGCATTGTGTTGACACGAGCATGGAGCATTGTAATGATAGGATATCTGGAGCATTGTGATGAAAAGGGGATGGAGCATTTTGATGACAGGGTCCAAGGAGAATTGTGCTGACAATGGCATGGAGCATTGTGATGAAAAGGATACTGGAGCACTGTGAGGAAAGGAATCATGGATCATTGTGATGACAGGGGTCATGGAGCTTTGTGATGACAAGGGTCATGGAGCATTGTGATGACATGGTCAAGGAACATTGCGATGACAAGAATTCTGGAGCATTGTGATGAAAGGGCATGGTGCATTGTGATGAAAGGTGACAAGGAGCATTGTGACGATATGGGCAGAGAACTTTTTGATGACAGGGGTCATGGAGCATTGTGATAAAAAGTGTCATGGAACATTGTACTGACAGGGATCATGGAGCTTTTTGGTAAGAGAGGTCTTGGAGATTTGTGAAGGCAGGCGTCATGGGGCATTGTGATGACAGCGGTCTTGGAGCATTGGGATGAAAGGAGTCATGGAGCTCTGTGATTACAGGGGCCATGGAGCATTGTGAATACAAAGGCCATGGAGCATTGAGATGACAGGTTTCATGGAGCATTGTGATGAAAGTGATCATGGATCATTGTGATGACAAGTGTCCTGGAACCTTGTGATGACACAGTTCATGGAGCATTGTGATGACAAGGACCATGGCGAATTGTGGTATCATCTGTCATGGGGCATTGTGATGACAGTGGTCATGTAGAATTGTATTGAAAGGTAACATGGAGCACTCTGATGACAGGGGCCATGGAACATTGTGATGACAAAGGCCATGGAGCATTGTGATGACAAGTGTCATGGGGCATTTTGATGACATTGGCATGGAGCATTATGATGACAAGAGTTCTGGAGCATTTTGATGACCAGGGCATGGAGCATTGTGATGAAAGTTGTCCTGGAGCATTGTGATGACAGCGGTCACAGAGGATTGGGAAGAAAGGTATCATGCAGCATTGCGATGACAACGGTCAGGGATCATTTTGATGACAGGGGTCATGGAACATTCTGATAACAAGTTTCATCAAGCATTTTGATGACAGGGGTCATGGAGCATTGTGTTGACACGGGCATGGAGCATTGTAATGATAGGATATCTGGAGCATTGTGATGAAAAGGGGATGGAGCATTTTGATGACAGTGTCCAAGTAGCATTGTGCTGACAATGGCATGGAGCATTGTGATGAAAAGGGTACTGGAGCACTGTGAGGAAAGGAATCATGGATCATTGTGATGCCAGGGGTCATGGAGCTTTGTGATGACACGGGTCATGGAGCATTGTGATGACACGGTCAAGGAACATTGTGATGACAAGAAATCTGGAGCATTGTGATGAAAGGGCATGGAGCATTGTGATGAAAGGTGACAAGTAGCATTGTGATGATATGGGCAGAGAACTTTGTGATGACAGGGGTCATGGAGCATTGTGATGAAAAGTGTCATGGAACATTGTACTGACAGGGATCATGGAGCTTTTTGGTAAGGGAGCCCTTGGAGATTGGTGGTGGCAGGCGTCATGGGGCATTGTGATGACAGCGGTCTTGGAGCATTGTGATGAAAGGGGTCATGGAGCACTGTGATTACAGGGGCCATGGAGCATTGTGAATACAAAGGCCATGGAGCATTGAGATGACAGGGTTCATGGAGCATTGTGATGAAAGTGATCATGGATCATTGTGATGACAAGTGTCCTGAAACCTTGTGATGACACGGTTCATGGAGCATTGTTATGACAAGGACCATGGCGAATTGTGATGACATCTGAAATGGGGCATTGTGATGACAGTGGTCATGTAGAATTGTGATGAAAGGTATCAAGGAGCACTGTGATGACAGGGGCCATGGAACATTGTGATGACAAAGGCCATGGAGCATTGTGATGACAAGTGTCATGGGACATTTTGATGACATTGGCATGGAACATTATGATGACAAGAGTTCTGGAGAATTTTGATGACAAGGGCATGGAGCATTGTGATGACAGGGCCCATGGAGCATTGTGACGAAGAGGGCAGGGAACATTGTGATGACTGGGTTCATGGAGCCTTGTGATGAAAGGGGCCATGGAGCACTGAGATGACAGGCGTCTTGAGGTATGGTGATGACAGTGGTCATGGAGCATTGTGATGAAAGAGATCATGGAGCAATATGATAAGAGGGGACATGGAGCATTGTGATGACAGGTGTATTGGAGCATTGTGATGAAAATATTAATGGATCATTGTGATGACATGTGTCCTGGAACACTGTGATGACACGGTTCATCGAGTATTGTGATGACAAGGGTCATAGCGAATTGTGGTGACAGGTGTCATGGGGCATTGTGATGACATTGATCATCTAGGAATTGTGATGAAAGGTATCATGGAGCACTGTGATGACTGGGGGCATGAAGCATTGTTATGAAAATTGTCCTGGATTATTGTGATGACAGCAGTCATGGAGAATTGGGATGACAGGGATTAGGCAGCATTGTGTTGACATGGGTATGGACTATTGTGATGACAATGGTCATGGAGCAATGTGATGAAAGTTTTCATGGAATATCGTGATGAAAAGTGCCTGGGAGCATTGTGACGATAAAGGCCATGGAGCATTGTGATGACAAGTGTCATGGAGCATTGTAATGAAAGCTTTCATTGTGCACTGTGATGACAAGGGGGATGGAGTATTGTGATGAAACTGGTCCTGGAACATTGTGATAACAAAAGCCATGGAGCATTGTGATGACAGGCATCATGGAGAATTGTGAAGAAAGGGGCCATGGGGAATTGTAATGACAATAGAGAAATGTGATGAAAATGGTCAGCGAGCATAGTGATTAAAGTGGTCATTGAGAATTGTGATGAAAAGTGACATAGAGCATTGTGATGGCAAAGGTCATGGAGAACTGTGATGACCAGGGTCATGTAGCATTGTGATGACACGTTCATGGAACATTGTGATGACAAGAATTCTGAAGCATTGTGATGACAAGGGCCATGGAGCATTGTGATGCCACGGTCATGGAACATTGTGATGACAAAATTCTGGAGCTTTGTGAGGAAAAAGGCATGGAGCATTGTGATTATAGGGGACATGGAGCATTTTGATGACATGGGCAGGGAACACTGTGATGACAGGTGTTATGGAGCAATGGGCTGACAAGTGTCATGGAGCACTGTGATGAGAGGGGCCTTGGAGAATTGTGATGACAGGCGTCATGAGGCATTGAGATGGCAGTGGTCATGGAGCATTATGATGAAAGGTGTTATGGAGCACTGTGATTACAGGGGCCATGGAGCATTGTGAATACAAAGGCCATGGAGCATTGAGATGACAGTGGTCATGGAGCATTGTGATGAAAGTGGTAATGGATCATTGTGAGGACAAGTGTCCTGGGACCCTGTGATGACATGGTTCATGGAGCATTGTGATGACAATGGTCATGGCGAATTGTGATGACAATGTCATGGGGCATTGTGATGGCAGTGGTCATCTAGAAATGTGATTAAAGTTATTATGGAGCACAGGAATGAGAGGGGCCATGGAGCATTGTGATGACAAGTGTCATGGAGCATTGTGATGACAGGTGTCATGGAGCATCGTGATGACAAATGCCATTGAGAATTGTGATCAGAGGTGACATTGGGCATTGTGATGAAAGGGGTCATGGAGTACTGGGAGTACAGGGGCCATGGAGCCTTGTGATAACAAGTGACATGGAGAATAGTGATGACAGGCATCATAGAGCATTGTGATGACAAGTGCCATTTAGCATTTTGATGACAGGGGTCATCAGGCATTGTGTTGACGGGGGTCACGGAGCATTGTGATGACAAAGGCCATAGAGCATTGTGATGAGAGGGGTCATGGAGCATTGTGATGACATGGGCCATGGAGCATTGTGAAGACAAGATTCATGGAGCATTGTGATGACACGGGCATGAAGCATGGTGATGACAACAGACCTGGAGCATTGTGATGACAAGGGCATGGAGCATTGTGATGACAGGTGTCATGGAGCATCGTGATGACAAATGCCATTGAGAATTGTGATCAGAGGTGACATTGGGCATTGTGATGAAAGGGGTCATGGAGTACTGGGAGTACAGGGGCCATGGAGCCTTGTGATAACAAGTGACATGGAGAATAGTGATGACAGGCATCATAGAGCATTGTGATGACAAGTGCCATTTAGCATTTTGATGACAGGGGTCATCAGGCATTGTGTTGACGGGGGTCACGGAGCATTGTGATGACAAAGGCCATAGAGCATTGTGATGAGAGGGGTCATGGAGCATTGTGATGACATGGGCCATGGAGCATTGTGAAGACAAGATTCATGGAGCATTGTGATGACACGGGCATGAAGCATGGTGATGACAACAGACCTGGAGCATTGTGATGACAAGGGCATGGAGCATTGTGATTACAGGAGACTTGGGTCATTGTGATGAAATTGGCAGGGATCATTGTGATTAGAGGGATCATGGAGCATTGTGATGACAAGTGTCATGCAATATTGTGCTGACACAGATCATGGAGCATTTTGATGAGAGTGGCCTTGGAGCACAGTGATGAGAGACGTCATGGGGCATTATGGTGACAGTGGTCAAGGAGCATTGTGATGAAAGTGTTCATGGAGCAACACGATTATCGGGACAATGGAGCATTGTGAACACAAAGGCCATGGAACATTGAGATAACAGAGTTCATGGAGCATTGTGATGACAAGGGTCTTGGGAGCTACTGATGACACGTTTCATACAGCATTGAGATGACAAGGGCCAAGACGAATTGTGATGACACGTGTCATGGGGCATTGTGATGACATTGGTCATCATGCATTGTGATGAGAGTGGTCATGTAGAATTTTGATTAAAGGTATCATGGAGCACTGTGATGACAAAGGCCAAGGAACATTGTGATGACAAGTGTCATTCAGCAATGTGATGACACGGGAATGGAACACTATGATGACAAGTGTTCTGGAGCATTGTGATGACAAGGGTATGGAGCATTGTGATTACAGGGACCATGGAGCATTGTGATGACAACGGCATGGAGCACTGTGATGACATTGGTCATTGAGCATTGTGATTACAAAGACCATGAGGCATTGTGATGACAGGGGCCTTGGAGCATTGTGATGACAATGGTTATCAAGCATTGTGATGACAGGGGTCATAGAGCATTGTGATGAGAAAGACCATGGAGCATGGTGATGACAGAGGCCATGGAACATTGTGATGACCAGGCCATGTACCATTGTGATGACAAGGGCAGGGAACCTTGTGGTGACCGGGGTCATGGAGCATTTTGATGACAACTTTCATGGAACGTTGTGATGACAGGGGTCATGGAGCATTGTGATGAAAGTTGTCCTGGAGCATTGTGATGACAGCGGTCACAGAGAATTGGGATGAAAGGTATCATGCAGCATTGTGATGACAACGGTCATGGATCATTTTGATGACAGGGGTCATGGAACATTCTGATAACAAGGTTCATAAAGCATTTTGATGACAGGGGTCATGGAGCATTGTGTTGACACGAGCATGGAGCATTGTAATAATAGGATATCTGGAGCATTGTGATGAAAAGGGGATGGAGCATTTTGATGACAGGGTCCAAGGAGAATTGTGCTGACAATGGCATGGAGCATTGTGATGAAAAGGGTACTGGAGCACTGTGAGGAAAGGAATCATGGATCATTGTGATGCCAGGGGTCATGGAGCTTTGTGATGACACGGGTCATGGAGCATTGTGATGACACGGTCAAGGAACATTGTGATGACAAGAAATCTGGAGCATTGTGATGAAAGGTGACAAGGAGCATTGTGACGATATGGGCAAAGAACTTTTTGATGACAGGGGTCATGGAGCATTGTGATAAAAAGTGTCATGGAACATTGTACTGACAGGGATCATGGAGCTTTTTGGTAAGAGAGGTCTTGGAGATTTGTGAAGGCAGGCGTCATGGGGCATTGTGATGACAGCGGTCTTGGAGCATTGGGATGAAAGGGGTCATGGAGCTCTGTGATTACAGGGGCCATGGAGCATTGTGAATACAAAGGCCATGGAGCATTGAGATGACAGGTTTCATGGAGCATTGTGATGAAAGTGATCATGGATCATTGTGATGACAAGTGTCCTGGAACCTTGTGATGACACAGTTCATGGAGCATTGTGATGACAAGGACCATGGCGAATTGTGGTATCATCTGTCATGGGGCATTGTGATGACAGTGGTCATGTAGAATTGTATTGAAAGGTAACATGGAGCACTGTGATGACAGGGGCCATGGAATATTGTGATGACAAAGGCCATGGAGCATTGTGATGACAAGTGTCATGGGGCATTTTGATGACATTGGCATGGAGCATTATGATGACAAGAGTTCTGGAGCATTTTGATGACCAGGGCATGGAGCATTGTGATGAAAGTTGTCCTGGAGCATTGTGATGACAGCGGTCACAGAGGATTGGGATGAAAGGTATCATGCAGCATTGCGATGACAACGGTCAGGGATCATTTTGATGACAGGGGTCATGGAATATTCTGATAACAAGTTTCATCAAGCATTTTGATGACAGGGGTCATGGAGCATTGTGTTGACACGGGCATGTAGCATGGTAATGATAGGATATCTGGAGCATTGTGATGAAAAGGGGATGGAGCATTTTGATGACAGGCTCCAAGGAGCATTGTGCTGACAATGGCATGGAGCATTGTGATGAAAGGTGACAAGTAGCATTGTGATGATATGGGCAGAGAACTTTGTGATGACAGGGGTCATGGAGCATTGTGATGAAAAGTGTCATGGAACATTGTACTGACAGGGATCATGGAGCTTTT
Organism: Balaenoptera ricei; assembly: GCF_028023285.1. Classification (NCBI taxonomy): domain Eukaryota; kingdom Metazoa; phylum Chordata; class Mammalia; order Artiodactyla; family Balaenopteridae; genus Balaenoptera; species Balaenoptera ricei. Next base: position 1,079,755 of record NW_026777437.1, on the reverse strand, counting down.
TGGTAAGGGAGCCCTTGGAGATTGGTGGTGGCAGGCGTCATGGGGCATTGTGATGACAGCGGTCTTGGAGCATTGTGATGAAAGGGGTCATGGAGCACTGTGATTACAGGGGCCATGGAGCATTGTGAATACAAAGGCTATGGAGCATTGAGATGACAGGGTTCATGGAGCATTGTGATGAAAGTGATCATGGATCATTGTGATGACAAGTGTCCTGAAACCTTGTGATGACACGGTTCATGGAGCATTGTTATGACAAGGACCATGGCGAATTGTGATGACATCTGAAATGGGGCATTGTGATGACAGTGGTCATGTAGAATTGTGATGAAAGGTATCAAGGAGCACTGTGATGACAGGGGCCATGGAACATCGTGATGACAAAGGCCATGGAGCATTGTGATGACAAGTGTCATGGGACATTTTGATGACATTGGCATGGAACATTATGATGACAAGAGTTCTGGAGAATTTTGATGACAAGGGCATGGAGCATTGTGATGACAGGGCCCATGGAGCATTGTGACGAAGAGGGCAGGGAACATTGTGATGACTGGGTTCATGGAGCCTTGTGATGAAAGGGGCCATGGAGCACTGAGATGACAGGCGTCTTGAGGTATGGTGATGACAGTGGTCATGGAGCATTGTGATGAAAGAGATCATGGAGCAATATGATAAGAGGGGACATGGAGCATTGTGATGACAGGTGTATTGGAGCATTGTGATGAAAATATTAATGGATCATTGTGATGACATGTGTCCTGGAACACTGTGATGACACGGTTCATCGAGTATTGTGATGACAAGGGTTATAGCGAATTGTGATAACAGGTGTCATGGGGCATTGTGATGACATTGATCATCTAGGAATTGTGATGAAAGGTATCATGGAGCACTGTGATGACTGGGGGCATGAAGCATTGTTATGAAAATTGTCCTGGATTATTGTGATGACAGCAGTCATGGAGAATTGGGATGACAGGGATTATGCAGCATTGTGTTGACATGGGTATGGACTATTGTGATGACAATGGTCATGGAGCAATGTGATGAAAGTTTTTATGGAATATCGTGATGAAAAGTGCCTGGGAGCATTGTGACGATAAAGGCCATGGAGCATTGTGATGACAAGTGTCATGGAGCATTGTAATGAAAGCTTTCATTGTGCACTGTGAAGACAAGGGGGATGGAGTATTGTGATGAAACTGGTCCTGGAGCATTGTGATAACAAAAGCCATGGAGCATTGTGATGACAGGCATCATGGAGAATTGTGAAGAAAGGGGCCAGGGGGAATTGTCATGACAATAGAGAAATGTGAAGAAAATGGTCAGCGAGCATAGTGATTAAAGTGGTCATTGAGAATTGTGATGAAAAGTGACATAGAGCATTGTGATGACAAAGGTCATGGAGAACTGTGATGACCAGGGTCATGTAGCATTGTGATGACACATTCATGGAACATTGTGATGACAAGAATTCTGAAGCATTGTGATGACAAGGGCCATGGAGCATTGTGATGCCACGGTCATGGAACATTGTGATGACAAAATTCTGGAGCTTTGTGAGGAAAAATGCATGGAGCATTGTGATTATAGGGGACATGGAGCATTTTGATGACATGGGCAGGGAACACTGTGATGACAGGTGTTATGGAGCAATGGGCTGACAAGTGTCATGGAGCACTGTGATGAGAGGGGCCTTGGAGAATTGTGATGACAGGCGTCATGAGGCATTGAGATGGCAGTGGTCATGGAGCATTATGATGAAAGGTGTTATGGAGCACTGTGATTACAGGGGCCATGGAGCATTGTGAATACAAAGGCCATGGAGCATTGAGATGACAGTGGTCATGGAGCATTGTGATGAAAGTGGTAATGGATCATTGTGAGGACAAGTGTCCTGGGACCCTGTGATGACATGGTTCATGGAGCATTGTGATGACAATGGTCATGGCGAATTGTGATGACAATGTCATGGGGCATTGTGATGGCAGTGGTCATCTAGAAATGTGATTAAAGTTATTATGGAGCACAGGAATGAGAGGGGCCATGGAGCATTGTGATGACAAGTCTCATGGAGCATTGTGATGACAGGTGTCATGGAGCCTCGTGATGACAAATGCCATTGAGAATTGTGATCAGAGGTGACATTGGGCATTGTGATGAAAGGGGTCATGGAGTACTGGGAGTACAGGGGCCATGGAGCCTTGTGATAACAAGTGACATGGAGAATAGTGATGACAGGCATCATAGAGCATTGTGATGACAAGTGCCATTTAGCATTTTGATGACAGGGGTCATCAGGCATTGTGTTGACGGGGGTCACGGAGCATTGTGATGACAAAGGCCATAGAGCATTGTGATGAGAGGGGTCATGGAGCATTGTGATGACATGGGCCATGGAGCATTGTGAAGACAAGATTCATGGAGCATTGTGATGACACGGGCATGAAGCATGGTGATGACAACAGACCTGGAGCATTGTGATGACAAGGGCATGGAGCATTGTGATTACAGGAGACTTGGGTCATTGTGATGAAATTGGCAGGGATCATTGTGATTAGAGGGATCATGGAGCATTGTGATGACAAGTGTCATGCAATATTGTGCTGACACAGATCATGGAGCATTTTGATGAGAGTGGCCTTGGAGCACAGTGATGAGAGACGTCATGGGGCATTATGGTGACAGTGGTCAAGGAGCATTGTGATGAAAGTGTTCATGGAGCAACGCGATTATCGGGACAATGGAGCATTGTGAATACAAAGGCCATGGAACATTGAGATAACAGAGTTCATGGAGCATTGTGATGACAAGGGTCTTGGGAGCTACTGATGACACGTTTCATAGAGCATTGAGATGACAAGGGCCAAGGCGAATTGTGATGACACGTGTCATGGGGCATTGTGATGACATTGGTCATCTTGCATTGTGATGAGAGTGGTCATGTAGAATTTTGATTAAAGGTATCATGGAGCACTGTGATGACAAAGGCCAAGGAACATTGTGATGACAAGTGTCATTCAGTAATGTGATGACACGGGAATGGAGCATTATGATGACAAGTGTTCTGGAGCATTGTGATGACAAGGGTATGGAGCATTGTGATTACAGGGACCATGGAGCATTGTGATGACAACGGCATGGAGCACTGTGATGACATTGGTCATTGAGCATTGTGATTACAAAGACCATGAGGCATTGTGATGACAGGGGCCTTGGAGCATTGTGATGACAATGGTCATCAAGCATTGTGATGACAGGGGTCATAGAGCATTGTGATGAGAAAGACCATGGAGCATGGTGATGACAGAGGCCATGGAACATTGTGATGACCAGGCCATGTACCATTGTGATGACAATGGCAGGGAACCTTGTGGTGACCGGGATCATGGAGCATTTTGATGACAACTTTCATGGAACGTTGTGATGACAGGGGTCATGGAGCATTGTGATGAAAGTTGTCCTGGAGCATTGTGATGACAGCGGTCACAGAGAATTGGGATGAAAGGTATCATGCAGCATTGTGATGACAACGGTCATGGATCATTTTGATGACAGGGGTCATGGAACATTCTGGTAACAAGGTTCATAAAGCATTTTGATGACAGGGGTCATGGAGCATTGTGTTGACACGAGCATGGAGCATTGTAATGATAGGATATCTGGAGCATTGTGATGAAAAGGGGATGGAGCATTTTGATGACAGGGTCCAAGGAGAATTGTGCTGACAATGGCATGGAGCATTGTGATGAAAAGGATACTGGAGCACTGTGAGGAAAGGAATCATGGATCATTGTGATGACAGGGGTCATGGAGCTTTGTGATGACAAGGGTCATGGAGCATTGTGATGACATGGTCAAGGAACATTGCGATGACAAGAATTCTGGAGCATTGTGATGAAAGGGCATGGTGCATTGTGATGAAAGGTGACAAGGAGCATTGTGACGATATGGGCAGAGAACTTTTTGATGACAGGGGTCATGGAGCATTGTGATAAAAAGTGTCATGGAACATTGTACTGACAGGGATCATGGAGCTTTTTGGTAAGAGAGGTCTTGGAGATTTGTGAAGGCAGGCGTCATGGGGCATTGTGATGACAGCGGTCTTGGAGCATTGGGATGAAAGGGGTCATGGAGCTCTGTGATTACAGGGGCCATGGAGCATTGTGAATACAAAGGCCATGGAGCATTGAGATGACAGGTTTCATGGAGCATTGTGATGAAAGTGATCATGGATCATTGTGATGACAAGTGTCCTGGAACCTTGTGATGACACAGTTCATGGAGCATTGTGATGACAAGGACCATGGCGAATTGTGGTATCATCTGTCATGGGGCATTGTGATGACAGTGGTCATGTAGAATTGTATTGAAAGGTAACATGGAGCACTCTGATGACAGGGGCCATGGAACATTGTGATGACAAAGGCCATGGAGCATTGTGATGACAAGTGTCATGGGGCATTTTGATGACATTGGCATGGAGCATTATGATGACAAGAGTTCTGGAGCATTTTGATGACCAGGGCATGGAGCATTGTGATGAAAGTTGTCCTGGAGCATTGTGATGACAGCGGTCACAGAGGATTGGGAAGAAAGGTATCATGCAGCATTGCGATGACAACGGTCAGGGATCATTTTGATGACAGGGGTCATGGAACATTCTGATAACAAGTTTCATCAAGCATTTTGATGACAGGGGTCATGGAGCATTGTGTTGACACGGGCATGGAGCATTGTAATGATAGGATATCTGGAGCATTGTGATGAAAAGGGGATGGAGCATTTTGATGACAGTGTCCAAGTAGCATTGTGCTGACAATGGCATGGAGCATTGTGATGAAAAGGGTACTGGAGCACTGTGAGGAAAGGAATCATGGATCATTGTGATGCCAGGGGTCATGGAGCTTTGTGATGACACGGGTCATGGAGCATTGTGATGACACGGTCAAGGAACATTGTGATGACAAGAAATCTGGAGCATTGTGATGAAAGGGCATGGAGCATTGTGATGAAAGGTGACAAGTAGCATTGTGATGATATGGGCAGAGAACTTTGTGATGACAGGGGTCATGGAGCATTGTGATGAAAAGTGTCATGGAACATTGTACTGACAGGGATCATGGAGCTTTTTGGTAAGGGAGCCCTTGGAGATTGGTGGTGGCAGGCGTCATGGGGCATTGTGATGACAGCGGTCTTGGAGCATTGTGATGAAAGGGGTCATGGAGCACTGTGATTACAGGGGCCATGGAGCATTGTGAATACAAAGGCTATGGAGCATTGAGATGACAGGGTTCATGGAGCATTGTGATGAAAGTGATCATGGATCATTGTGATGACAAGTGTCCTGAAACCTTGTGATGACACGGTTCATGGAGCATTGTTATGACAAGGACCATGGCGAATTGTGATGACATCTGAAATGGGGCATTGTGATGACAGTGGTCATGTAGAATTGTGATGAAAGGTATCAAGGAGCACTGTGATGACAGGGGCCATGGAACATTGTGATGACAAAGGCCATGGAGCATTGTGATGACAAGTGTCATGGGACATTTTGATGACATTGGCATGGAACATTATGATGACAAGAGTTCTGGAGAATTTTGATGACAAGGGCATGGAGCATTGTGATGACAGGGCCCATGGAGCATTGTGACGAAGAGGGCAGGGAACATTGTGATGACTGGGTTCATGGAGCCTTGTGATGAAAGGGGCCATGGAGCACTGAGATGACAGGCGTCTTGAGGTATGGTGATGACAGTGGTCATGGAGCATTGTGATGAAAGAGATCATGGAGCAATATGATAAGAGGGGACATGGAGCATTGTGATGACAGGTGTATTGGAGCATTGTGATGAAAATATTAATGGATCATTGTGATGACATGTGTCCTGGAACACTGTGATGACACGGTTCATCGAGTATTGTGATGACAAGGGTCATAGCGAATTGTGGTGACAGGTGTCATGGGGCATTGTGATGACATTGATCATCTAGGAATTGTGATGAAAGGTATCATGGAGCACTGTGATGACTGGGGGCATGAAGCATTGTTATGAAAATTGTCCTGGATTATTGTGATGACAGCAGTCATGGAGAATTGGGATGACAGGGATTAGGCAGCATTGTGTTGACATGGGTATGGACTATTGTGATGACAATGGTCATGGAGCAATGTGATGAAAGTTTTCATGGAATATCGTGATGAAAAGTGCCTGGGAGCATTGTGACGATAAAGGCCATGGAGCATTGTGATGACAAGTGTCATGGAGCATTGTAATGAAAGCTTTCATTGTGCACTGTGATGACAAGGGGGATGGAGTATTGTGATGAAACTGGTCCTGGAGCATTGTGATAACAAAAGCCATGGAGCATTGTGATGACAGGCATCATGGAGAATTGTGAAGAAAGGGGCCAGGGGGAATTGTCATGACAATAGAGAAATGTGATGAAAATGGTCAGCGAGCATAGTGATTAAAGTGGTCATTGAGAATTGTGATGAAAAGTGACATAGAGCATTGTGATGACAAAGGTCATGGAGAACTGTGATGACCAGGGTCATGTAGCATTGTGATGACACGTTCATGGAACATTGTGATGACAAGAATTCTGAAGCATTGTGATGACAAGGGCCATGGAGCATTGTGATGCCACGGTCATGGAACATTGTGATGACAAAATTCTGGAGCTTTGTGAGGAAAAATGCATGGAGCATTGTGATTATAGGGGACATGGAGCATTTTGATGACATGGGCAGGGAACACTGTGATGACAGGTGTTATGGAGCAATGGGCTGACAAGTGTCATGGAGCACTGTGATGAGAGGGGCCTTGGAGAATTGTGATGACAGGCGTCATGAGGCATTGAGATGGCAGTGGTCATGGAGCATTATGATGAAAGGTGTTATGGAGCACTGTGATTACAGGGGCCATGGAGCATTGTGAATACAAAGGCCATGGAGCATTGAGATGACAGTGGTCATGGAGCATTGTGATGAAAGTGGTAATGGATCATTGTGAGGACAAGTGTCCTGGGACCCTGTGATGACATGGTTCATGGAGCATTGTGATGACAATGGTCATGGCGAATTGTGATGACAATGTCATGGGGCATTGTGATGGCAGTGGTCATCTAGAAATGTGATTAAAGTTATTATGGAGCACAGGAATGAGAGGGGCCATGGAGCATTGTGATGACAAGTCTCATGGAGCATTGTGATGACAGGTGTCATGGAGCCTCGTGATGACAAATGCCATTGAGAATTGTGATCAGAGGTGACATTGGGCATTGTGATGAAAGGGGTCATGGAGTACTGGGAGTACAGGGGCCATGGAGCCTTGTGATAACAAGTGACATGGAGAATAGTGATGACAGGCATCATAGAGCATTGTGATGACAAGTGCCATTTAGCATTTTGATGACAGGGGTCATCAGGCATTGTGTTGACGGGGGTCACGGAGCATTGTGATGACAAAGGCCATAGAGCATTGTGATGAGAGGGGTCATGGAGCATTGTGATGACATGGGCCATGGAGCATTGTGAAGACAAGATTCATGGAGCATTGTGATGACACGGGCATGAAGCATGGTGATGACAACAGACCTGGAGCATTGTGATGACAAGGGCATGGAGCATTGTGATTACAGGAGACTTGGGTCATTGTGATGAAATTGGCAGGGATCATTGTGATTAGAGGGATCATGGAGCATTGTGATGACAAGTGTCATGCAATATTGTGCTGACACAGATCATGGAGCATTTTGATGAGAGTGGCCTTGGAGCACAGTGATGAGAGACGTCATGGGGCATTATGGTGACAGTGGTCAAGGAGCATTGTGATGAAAGTGTTCATGGAGCAACGCGATTATCGGGACAATGGAGCATTGTGAATACAAAGGCCATGGAACATTGAGATAACAGAGTTCATGGAGCATTGTGATGACAAGGGTCTTGGGAGCTACTGATGACACGTTTCATAGAGCATTGAGATGACAAGGGCCAAGGCGAATTGTGATGACACGTGTCATGGGGCATTGTGATGACATTGGTCATCTTGCATTGTGATGAGAGTGGTCATGTAGAATTTTGATTAAAGGTATCATGGAGCACTGTGATGACAAAGGCCAAGGAACATTGTGATGACAAGTGTCATTCAGCAATGTGATGACACGGGAATGGAGCATTATGATGACAAGTGTTCTGGAGCATTGTGATGACAAGGGTATGGAGCATTGTGATTACAGGGACCATGGAGCATTGTGATGACAACGGCATGGAGCACTGTGATGACATTGGTCATTGAGCATTGTGATTACAAAGACCATGAGGCATTGTGATGACAGGGGCCTTGGAGCATTGTGATGACAATGGTCATCAAGCATTGTGATGACAGGGGTCATAGAGCATTGTGATGAGAAAGACCATGGAGCATGGTGATGACAGAGGCCATGGAACATTGTGATGACCAGGCCATGTACCATTGTGATGACAAGGGCAGGGAACCTTGTGGTGACCGGGGTCATGGAGCATTTTGATGACAACTTTCATGGAACGTTGTGATGACAGGGGTCATGGAGCATTGTGATGAAAGTTGTCCTGGAGCATTGTGATGACAGCGGTCACAGAGAATTGGGATGAAAGGTATCATGCAGCATTGTGATGACAACGGTCATGGATCATTTTGATGACAGGGGTCATGGAACATTCTGATAACAAGGTTCATAAAGCATTTTGATGACAGGGGTCATGGAGCATTGTGTTGACACGAGCATGGAGCATTGTAATGATAGGATATCTGGAGCATTGTGATGAAAAGGGGATGGAGCATTTTGATGACAGGGTCCAAGGAGAATTGTGCTGACAATGGCATGGAGCATTGTGATGAAAAGGGTACTGGAGCACTGTGAGGAAAGGAATCATGGATCATTGTGATGACAGGGGTCATGGAGCTTTGTGATGACAAGGGTCATGGAGCATTGTGATGACATGGTCAAGGAACATTGCGATGACAAGAATTCTGGAGCATTGTGATGAAAGGGCATGGTGCATTGTGATGAAAGGTGACAAGGAGCATTGTGACGATATGGGCAGAGAACTTTTTGATGACAGGGGTCATGGAGCATTGTGATAAAAAGTGTCATGGAACATTGTACTGACAGGGATCATGGAGCTTTTTGGTAAGAGAGGTCTTGGAGATTTGTGAAGGCAGGCGTCATGGGGCATTGTGATGACAGCGGTCTTGGAGCATTGGGATGAAAGGGGTCATGGAGCTCTGTGATTACAGGGGCCATGGAGCATTGTGAATACAAAGGCCATGGAGCATTGAGATGACAGGTTTCATGGAGCATTGTGATGAAAGTGATCATGGATCATTGTGATGACAAGTGTCCTGGAACCTTGTGATGACACAGTTCATGGAGCATTGTGATGACAAGGACCATGGCGAATTGTGGTATCATCTGTCATGGGGCATTGTGATGACAGTGGTCATGTAGAATTGTATTGAAAGGTAACATGGAGCACTCTGATGACAGGGGCCATGGAACATTGTGATGACAAAGGCCATGGAGCATTGTGATGACAAGTGTCATGGGGCATTTTGATGACATTGGCATGGAGCATTATGATGACAAGAGTTCTGGAGCATTTTGATGACCAGGGCATGGAGCATTGTGATGAAAGTTGTCCTGGAGCATTGTGATGACAGCGGTCACAGAGGATTGGGAAGAAAGGTATCATGCAGCATTGCGATGACAACGGTCAGGGATCATTTTGATGACAGGGGTCATGGAACATTCTGATAACAAGTTTCATCAAGCATTTTGATGACAGGGGTCATGGAGCATTGTGTTGACACGGGCATGGAGCATTGTAATGATAGGATATCTGGAGCATTGTGATGAAAAGGGGATGGAGCATTTTGATGACAGTGTCCAAGTAGCATTGTGCTGACAATGGCATGGAGCATTGTGATGAAAAGGGTACTGGAGCACTGTGAGGAAAGGAATCATGGATCATTGTGATGCCAGGGGTCATGGAGCTTTGTGATGACACGGGTCATGGAGCATTGTGATGACACGGTCAAGGAACATTGTGATGACAAGAAATCTGGAGCCTTGTGATGAAAGGGCATGGAGCATTGTGATGAAAGGTGACAAGTAGCATTGTGATGATATGGGCAGAGAACTTTGTGATGACAGGGGTCATGGAGCATTGTGATGAAAAGTGTCATGGAACATTGTACTGACAGGGATCATGGAGCTTTTTGGTAAGGGAGCCCTTGGAGATTGGTGGTGGCAGGCGTCATGGGGCATTGTGATGACAGCGGTCTTGGAGCATTGTGATGAAAGGGGTCATGGAGCACTGTGATTACAGGGGCCATGGAGCATTGTGAATACAAAGGCTATGGAGCATTGAGATGACAGGGTTCATGGAGCATTGTGATGAAAGTGATCATGGATCATTGTGATGACAAGTGTCCTGAAACCTTGTGATGACACGGTTCATGGAGCATTGTTATGACAAGGACCATGGCGAATTGTGATGACATCTGAAATGGGGCATTGTGATGACAGTGGTCATGTAGAATTGTGATGAAAGGTATCAAGGAGCACTGTGATGACAGGGGCCATGGAACATCGTGATGACAAAGGCCATGGAGCATTGTGATGACAAGTGTCATGGGACATTTTGATGACATTGGCATGGAACATTATGATGACAAGAGTTCTGGAGAATTTTGATGACAAGGGCATGGAGCATTGTGATGACAGGGCCCATGGAGCATTGTGACGAAGAGGGCAGGGAACATTGTGATGACTGGGTTCATGGAGCCTTGTGATGAAAGGGGCCATGGAGCACTGAGATGACAGGCGTCTTGAGGTATGGTGATGACAGTGGTCATGGAGCATTGTGATGAAAGAGATCATGGAGCAATATGATAAGAGGGGACATGGAGCATTGTGATGACAGGTGTATTGGAGCATTGTGATGAAAATATTAATGGATCATTGTGATGACATGTGTCCTGGAACACTGTGATGACACGGTTCATCGAGTATTGTGATGACAAGGGTCATAGCGAATTGTGGTGACAGGTGTCATGGGGCATTGTGATGACATTGATCATCTAGGAATTGTGATGAAAGGTATCATGGAGCACTGTGATGACTGGGGGCATGAAGCATTGTTATGAAAATTGTCCTGGATTATTGTGATGACAGCAGTCATGGAGAATTGGGATGACAGGGATTATGCAGCATTGTGTTGACATGGGTATGGACTATTGTGATGACAATGGTCATGGAGCAATGTGATGAAAGTTTTCATGGAATATCGTGATGAAAAGTGCCTGGGAGCATTGTGACGATAAAGGCCATGGAGCATTGTGATGACAAGTGTCATGGAGCATTGTAATGAAAGCTTTCATTGTGCACTGTGATGACAAGGGGGATGGAGTATTGTGATGAAACTGGTCCTGGAGCATTGTGATAACAAAAGCCATGGAGCATTGTGATGACAGGCATCATGGAGAATTGTGAAGAAAGGGGCCAGGGGGAATTGTCATGACAATAGAGAAATGTGATGAAAATGGTCAGCGAGCATAGTGATTAAAGTGGTCATTGAGAATTGTGATGAAAAGTGACATAGAGCATTGTGATGACAAAGGTCATGGAGAACTGTGATGACCAGGGTCATGTAGCATTGTGATGACACGTTCATGGAACATTGTGATGACAAGAATTCTGAAGCATTGTGATGACAAGGGCCATGGAGCATTGTGATGCCACGGTCATGGAACATTGTGATGACAAAATTCTGGAGCTTTGTGAGGAAAAAGGCATGGAGCATTGTGATTATAGGGGACATGGAGCATTTTGATGACATGGGCAGGGAACACTGTGATGACAGGTGTTATGGAGCAATGGGCTGACAAGTGTCATGGAGCACTGTGATGAGAGGGGCCTTGGAGAATTGTGATGACAGGCGTCATGAGGCATTGAGATGGCAGTGGTCATGGAGCATTATGATGAAAGGTGTTATGGAGCACTGTGATTACAGGGGCCATGGAGCATTGTGAATACAAAGGCCATGGAGCATTGAGATGACAGTGGTCATGGAGCATTGTGATGAAAGTGGTAATGGATCATTGTGAGGACAAGTGTCCTGGGACCCTGTGATGACATGGTTCATGGAGCATTGTGATGACAATGTCATGGGGCATTGTGATGGCAGTGGTCATCTAGAAATGTGATTAAAGTTATTATGGAGCACAGGAATGAGAGGGGCCATGGAGCATTGTGATGACAAGTCTCATGGAGCATTGTGATGACAGGTGTCATGGAGCCTCGTGATGACAAATGCCATTGAGAATTGTGATCAGAGGTGACATTGGGCATTGTGATGAAAGGGGTCATGGAGTACTGGGAGTACAGGGGCCATGGAGCCTTGTGATAACAAGTGACATGGAGAATAGTGATGACAGGCATCATAGAGCATTGTGATGACAAGTGCCATTTAGCATTTTGATGACAGGGGTCATCAGGCATTGTGTTGACGGGGGTCACGGAGCATTGTGATGACAAAGGCCATAGAGCATTGTGATGAGAGGGGTCATGGAGCATTGTGATGACATGGGCCATGGAGCATTGTGAAGACAAGATTCATGGAGCATTGTGATGACACGGGCATGAAGCATGGTGATGACAACAGACCTGGAGCATTGTGATGACAAGGGCATGGAGCATTGTGATTACAGGAGACTTGGGTCATTGTGATGAAATTGGCAGGGATCATTGTGATTAGAGGGATCATGGAGCATTGTGATGACAAGTGTCATGCAATATTGTGCTGACACAGATCATGGAGCATTTTGATGAGAGTGGCCTTGGAGCACAGTGATGAGAGACGTCATGGGGCATTATGGTGACAGTGGTCAAGGAGCATTGTGATGAAAGTGTTCATGGAGCAACGCGATTATCGGGACAATGGAGCATTGTGAATACAAAGGCCATGGAACATTGAGATAACAGAGTTCATGGAGCATTGTGATGACAAGGGTCTTGGGAGCTACTGATGACACGTTTCATACAGCATTGAGATGACAAGGGCCAAGGCGAATTGTGATGACACGTGTCATGGGGCATTGTGATGACATTGGTCATCTTGCATTGTGATGAGAGTGGTCATGTAGAATTTTGATTAAAGGTATCATGGAGCACTGTGATGACAAAGGCCAAGGAACATTGTGATGACAAGTGTCATTCAGCAATGTGATGACACGGGAATGGAGCATTATGATGACAAGTGTTCTGGAGCATTGTGATGACAAGGGTATGGAGCATTGTGATTACAGGGACCATGGAGCATTGTGATGACAACGGCATGGAGCACTGTGATGACATTGGTCATTGAGCATTGTGATTACAAAGACCATGAGGCATTGTGATGACAGGGGCCTTGGAGCATTGTGATGACAATGGTCATCAAGCATTGTGATGACAGGGGTCATAGAGCATTGTGATGAGAAAGACCATGGAGCATGGTGATGACAGAGGCCATGGAACATTGTGATGACCAGGCCATGTACCATTGTGATGACAAGGGCAGGGAACCTTGTGGTGACCGGGGTCATGGAGCATTTTGATGACAACTTTCATGGAACGTTGTGATGACAGGGGTCATGGAGCATTGTGATGAAAGTTGTCCTGGAGCATTGTGATGACAGCGGTCACAGAGAATTGGGATGAAAGGTATCATGCAGCATTGTGATGACAACGGTCAGGGATCATTTTGATGACAGGGGTCATGGAACATTCTGATAACAAGGTTCATAAAGCATTTTGATGACAGGGGTCATGGAGCATTGTGTTGACACGAGCATGGAGCATTGTAATGATAGGATATCTGGAGCATTGTGATGAAAAGGGGATGGAGCATTTTGATGACAGGGTCCAAGGAGAATTGTGCTGACAATGGCATGGAGCATTGTGATGAAAAGGATACTGGAGCACTGTGAGGAAAGGAATCATGGATCATTGTGATGACAGGGGTCATGGAGCTTTGTGATGACAAGGGTCATGGAGCATTGTGATGACACGGTCAAGGAACATTGCGATGACAAGAATTCTGGAGCATTGTGATGAAAGGGCATGGTGCATTGTGATGAAAGGTGACAAGGAGCATTGTGACGATATGGGCAGAGAACTTTTTGATGACAGGGGTCATGGAGCATTGTGATAAAAAGTGTCATGGAACATTGTACTGACAGGGATCATGGAGCTTTTTGGTAAGAGAGGTCTTGGAGATTTGTGAAGGCAGGCGTCATGGGGCATTGTGATGACAGCGGTCTTGGAGCATTGGGATGAAAGGGGTCATGGAGCTCTGTGATTACAGGGGCCATGGAGCATTGTGAATACAAAGGCCATGGAGCATTGAGATGACAGGTTTCATGGAGCATTGTGATGAAAGTGATCATGGATCATTGTGATGACAAGTGTCCTGGAACCTTGTGATGACACAGTTCATGGAGCATTGTGATGACAAGGACCATGGCGAATTGTGGTATCATCTGTCATGGGGCATTGTGATGACAGTGGTCATGTAGAATTGTATTGAAAGGTAACATGGAGCACTCTGATGACAGGGGCCATGGAACATTGTGATGACAAAGGCCATGGAGCATTGTGATGACAAGTGTCATGGGGCATTTTGATGACATTGGCATGGAGCATTATGATGACAAGAGTTCTGGAGCATTTTGATGACCAGGGCATGGAGCATTGTGATGAAAGTTGTCCTGGAGCATTGTGATGACAGCGGTCACAGAGGATTGGGAAGAAAGGTATCATGCAGCATTGCGATGACAACGGTCAGGGATCATTTTGATGACAGGGGTCATGGAACATTCTGATAACAAGTTTCATCAAGCATTTTGATGACAGGGGTCATGGAGCATTGTGTTGACACGGGCATGGAGCATTGTAATGATAGGATATCTGGAGCATTGTGATGAAAAGGGGATGGAGCATTTTGATGACAGTGTCCAAGTAGCATTGTGCTGACAATGGCATGGAGCATTGTGATGAAAAGGGTACTGGAGCACTGTGAGGAAAGGAATCATGGATCATTGTGATGCCAGGGGTCATGGAGCTTTGTGATGACACGGGTCATGGAGCATTGTGATGACACGGTCAAGGAACATTGTGATGACAAGAAATCTGGAGCATTGTGATGAAAGGGCATGGAGCATTGTGATGAAAGGTGACAAGTAGCATTGTGATGATATGGGCAGAGAACTTTGTGATGACAGGGGTCATGGAGCATTGTGATGAAAAGTGTCATGGAACATTGTACTGACAGGGATCATGGAGCTTTTTGGTAAGGGAGCCCTTGGAGATTGGTGGTGGCAGGCGTCATGGGGCATTGTGATGACAGCGGTCTTGGAGCATTGTGATGAAAGGGGTCATGGAGCACTGTGATTACAGGGGCCATGGAGCATTGTGAATACAAAGGCTATGGAGCATTGAGATGACAGGGTTCATGGAGCATTGTGATGAAAGTGATCATGGATCATTGTGATGACAAGTGTCCTGAAACCTTGTGATGACACGGTTCATGGAGCATTGTTATGACAAGGACCATGGCGAATTGTGATGACATCTGAAATGGGGCATTGTGATGACAGTGGTCATGTAGAATTGTGATGAAAGGTATCAAGGAGCACTGTGATGACAGGGGCCATGGAACATTGTGATGACAAAGGCCATGGAGCATTGTGATGACAAGTGTCATGGGACATTTTGATGACATTGGCATGGAACATTATGATGACAAGAGTTCTGGAGAATTTTGATGACAAGGGCATGGAGCATTGTGATGACAGGGCCCATGGAGCATTGTGACGAAGAGGGCAGGGAACATTGTGATGACTGGGTTCATGGAGCCTTGTGATGAAAGGGGCCATGGAGCACTGAGATGACAGGCGTCTTGAGGTATGGTGATGACAGTGGTCATGGAGCATTGTGATGAAAGAGATCATGGAGCAATATGATAAGAGGGGACATGGAGCATTGTGATGACAGGTGTATTGGAGCATTGTGATGAAAATATTAATGGATCATTGTGATGACATGTGTCCTGGAACACTGTGATGACACGGTTCATCGAGTATTGTGATGACAAGGGTCATAGCGAATTGTGGTGACAGGTGTCATGGGGCATTGTGATGACATTGATCATCTAGGAATTGTGATGAAAGGTATCATGGAGCACTGTGATGACTGGGGGCATGAAGCATTGTTATGAAAATTGTCCTGGATTATTGTGATGACAGCAGTCATGGAGAATTGGGATGACAGGGATTAGGCAGCATTGTGTTGACATGGGTATGGACTATTGTGATGACAATGGTCATGGAGCAATGTGATGAAAGTTTTCATGGAATATCGTGATGAAAAGTGCCTGGGAGCATTGTGACGATAAAGGCCATGGAGCATTGTGATGACAAGTGTCATGGAGCATTGTAATGAAAGCTTTCATTGTGCACTGTGATGACAAGGGGGATGGAGTATTGTGATGAAACTGGTCCTGGAGCATTGTGATAACAAAAGCCATGGAGCATTGTGATGACAGGCATCATGGAGAATTGTGAAGAAAGGGGCCAGGGGGAATTGTCATGACAATAGAGAAATGTGATGAAAATGGTCAGCGAGCATAGTGATTAAAGTGGTCATTGAGAATTGTGATGAAAAGTGACATAGAGCATTGTGATGACAAAGGTCATGGAGAACTGTGATGACCAGGGTCATGTAGCATTGTGATGACACGTTCATGGAACATTGTGATGACAAGAATTCTGAAGCATTGTGATGACAAGGGCCATGGAGCATTGTGATGCCACGGTCATGGAACATTGTGATGACAAAATTCTGGAGCTTTGTGAGGAAAAAGGCATGGAGCATTGTGATTATAGGGGACATGGAGCATTTTGATGACATGGGCAGGGAACACTGTGATGACAGGTGTTATGGAGCAATGGGCTGACAAGTGTCATGGAGCACTGTGATGAGAGGGGCCTTGGAGAATTGTGATGACAGGCGTCATGAGGCATTGAGATGGCAGTGGTCATGGAGCATTATGATGAAAGGTGTTATGGAGCACTGTGATTACAGGGGCCATGGAGCATTGTGAATACAAAGGCCATGGAGCATTGAGATGACAGTGGTCATGGAGCATTGTGATGAAAGTGGTAATGGATCATTGTGAGGACAAGTGTCCTGGGACCCTGTGATGACATGGTTCATGGAGCATTGTGATGACAATGTCATGGGGCATTGTGATGGCAGTGGTCATCTAGAAATGTGATTAAAGTTATTATGGAGCACAGGAATGAGAGGGGCCATGGAGCATTGTGATGACAAGTCTCATGGAGCATTGTGATGACAGGTGTCATGGAGCATCGTGATGACAAATGCCATTGAGAATTGTGATCAGAGGTGACATTGGGCATTGTGATGAAAGGGGTCATGGAGTACTGGGAGTACAGGGGCCATGGAGCCTTGTGATAACAAGTGACATGGAGAATAGTGATGACAGGCATCATAGAGCATTGTGATGACAAGTGCCATTTAGCATTTTGATGACAGGGGTCATCAGGCATTGTGTTGACGGGGGTCACGGAGCATTGTGATGACAAAGGCCATAGAGCATTGTGATGAGAGGGGTCATGGAGCATTGTGATGACATGGGCCATGGAGCATTGTGAAGACAAGATTCATGGAGCATTGTGATGACACGGGCATGAAGCATGGTGATGACAACAGACCTGGAGCATTGTGATGACAAGGGCATGGAGCATTGTGATTACAGGAGACTTGGGTCATTGTGATGAAATTGGCAGGGATCATTGTGATTAGAGGGATCATGGAGCATTGTGATGACAAGTGTCATGCAATATTGTGCTGACACAGATCATGGAGCATTTTGATGAGAGTGGCCTTGGAGCACAGTGATGAGAGACGTCATGGGGCATTATGGTGACAGTGGTCAAGGAGCATTGTGATGAAAGTGTTCATGGAGCAACGCGATTATCGGGACAATGGAGCATTGTGAATACAAAGGCCATGGAACATTGAGATAACAGAGTTCATGGAGCATTGTGATGACAAGGGTCTTGGGAGCTACTGATGACACGTTTCATACAGCATTGAGATGACAAGGGCCAAGGCGAATTGTGATGACACGTGTCATGGGGCATTGTGATGACATTGGTCATCTTGCATTGTGATGAGAGTGGTCATGTAGAATTTTGATTAAAGGTATCATGGAGCACTGTGATGACAAAGGCCAAGGAACATTGTGATGACAAGTGTCATTCAGCAATGTGATGACACGGGAATGGAGCATTATGATGACAAGTGTTCTGGAGCATTGTGATGACAAGGGTATGGAGCATTGTGATTACAGGGACCATGGAGCATTGTGATGACAACGGCATGGAGCACTGTGATGACATTGGTCATTGAGCATTGTGATTACAAAGACCATGAGGCATTGTGATGACAGGGGCCTTGGAGCATTGTGATGACAATGGTCATCAAGCATTGTGATGACAGGGGTCATAGAGCATTGTGATGAGAAAGACCATGGAGCATGGTGATGACAGAGGCCATGGAACATTGTGATGACCAGGCCATGTACCATTGTGATGACAAGGGCAGGGAACCTTGTGGTGACCGGGGTCATGGAGCATTTTGATGACAACTTTCATGGAACGTTGTGATGACAGGGGTCATGGAGCATTGTGATGAAAGTTGTCCTGGAGCATTGTGATGACAGCGGTCACAGAGAATTGGGATGAAAGGTATCATGCAGCATTGTGATGACAACGGTCAGGGATCATTTTGATGACAGGGGTCATGGAACATTCTGATAACAAGGTTCATAAAGCATTTTGATGACAGGGGTCATGGAGCATTGTGTTGACACGAGCATGGAGCATTGTAATGATAGGATATCTGGAGCATTGTGATGAAAAGGGGATGGAGCATTTTGATGACAGGGTCCAAGGAGAATTGTGCTGACAATGGCATGGAGCATTGTGATGAAAAGGATACTGGAGCACTGTGAGGAAAGGAATCATGGATCATTGTGATGACAGGGGTCATGGAGCTTTGTGATGACAAGGGTCATGGAGCATTGTGATGACACGGTCAAGGAACATTGCGATGACAAGAATTCTGGAGCATTGTGATGAAAGGGCATGGTGCATTGTGATGAAAGGTGACAAGGAGCATTGTGACGATATGGGCAGAGAACTTTTTGATGACAGGGGTCATGGAGCATTGTGATAAAAAGTGTCATGGAACATTGTACTGACAGGGATCATGGAGCTTTTTGGTAAGAGAGGTCTTGGAGATTTGTGAAGGCAGGCGTCATGGGGCATTGTGATGACAGCGGTCTTGGAGCATTGGGATGAAAGGAGTCATGGAGCTCTGTGATTACAGGGGCCATGGAGCATTGTGAATACAAAGGCCATGGAGCATTGAGATGACAGGTTTCATGGAGCATTGTGATGAAAGTGATCATGGATCATTGTGATGACAAGTGTCCTGGAACCTTGTGATGACACAGTTCATGGAGCATTGTGATGACAAGGACCATGGCGAATTGTGGTATCATCTGTCATGGGGCATTGTGATGACAGTGGTCATGTAGAATTGTATTGAAAGGTAACATGGAGCACTCTGATGACAGGGGCCATGGAACATTGTGATGACAAAGGCCATGGAGCATTGTGATGACAAGTGTCATGGGGCATTTTGATGACATTGGCATGGAGCATTATGATGACAAGAGTTCTGGAGCATTTTGATGACCAGGGCATGGAGCATTGTGATGAAAGTTGTCCTGGAGCATTGTGATGACAGCGGTCACAGAGGATTGGGAAGAAAGGTATCATGCAGCATTGCGATGACAACGGTCAGGGATCATTTTGATGACAGGGGTCATGGAACATTCTGATAACAAGTTTCATCAAGCATTTTGATGACAGGGGTCATGGAGCATTGTGTTGACACGGGCATGGAGCATTGTAATGATAGGATATCTGGAGCATTGTGATGAAAAGGGGATGGAGCATTTTGATGACAGTGTCCAAGTAGCATTGTGCTGACAATGGCATGGAGCATTGTGATGAAAAGGGTACTGGAGCACTGTGAGGAAAGGAATCATGGATCATTGTGATGCCAGGGGTCATGGAGCTTTGTGATGACACGGGTCATGGAGCATTGTGATGACACGGTCAAGGAACATTGTGATGACAAG
The DNA here is from genome assembly GCF_028023285.1 of Balaenoptera ricei. Taxonomy (NCBI): domain Eukaryota; kingdom Metazoa; phylum Chordata; class Mammalia; order Artiodactyla; family Balaenopteridae; genus Balaenoptera; species Balaenoptera ricei. The sequence goes on along the minus strand of NW_026777437.1, from coordinate 1,059,423 downwards.
AAATCTGGAGCATTGTGATGAAAGGGCATGGAGCATTGTGATGAAAGGTGACAAGTAGCATTGTGATGATATGGGCAGAGAACTTTGTGATGACAGGGGTCATGGAGCATTGTGATGAAAAGTGTCATGGAACATTGTACTGACAGGGATCATGGAGCTTTTTGGTAAGGGAGCCCTTGGAGATTGGTGGTGGCAGGCGTCATGGGGCATTGTGATGACAGCGGTCTTGGAGCATTGTGATGAAAGGGGTCATGGAGCACTGTGATTACAGGGGCCATGGAGCATTGTGAATACAAAGGCTATGGAGCATTGAGATGACAGGGTTCATGGAGCATTGTGATGAAAGTGATCATGGATCATTGTGATGACAAGTGTCCTGAAACCTTGTGATGACACGGTTCATGGAGCATTGTTATGACAAGGACCATGGCGAATTGTGATGACATCTGAAATGGGGCATTGTGATGACAGTGGTCATGTAGAATTGTGATGAAAGGTATCAAGGAGCACTGTGATGACAGGGGCCATGGAACATTGTGATGACAAAGGCCATGGAGCATTGTGATGACAAGTGTCATGGGACATTTTGATGACATTGGCATGGAACATTATGATGACAAGAGTTCTGGAGAATTTTGATGACAAGGGCATGGAGCATTGTGATGACAGGGCCCATGGAGCATTGTGACGAAGAGGGCAGGGAACATTGTGATGACTGGGTTCATGGAGCCTTGTGATGAAAGGGGCCATGGAGCACTGAGATGACAGGCGTCTTGAGGTATGGTGATGACAGTGGTCATGGAGCATTGTGATGAAAGAGATCATGGAGCAATATGATAAGAGGGGACATGGAGCATTGTGATGACAGGTGTATTGGAGCATTGTGATGAAAATATTAATGGATCATTGTGATGACATGTGTCCTGGAACACTGTGATGACACGGTTCATCGAGTATTGTGATGACAAGGGTCATAGCGAATTGTGATAACAGGTGTCATGGGGCATTGTGATGACATTGATCATCTAGGAATTGTGATGAAAGGTATCATGGAGCACTGTGATGACTGGGGGCATGAAGCATTGTTATGAAAATTGTCCTGGATTATTGTGATGACAGCAGTCATGGAGAATTGGGATGACAGGGATTATGCAGCATTGTGTTGACATGGGTATGGACTATTGTGATGACAATGGTCATGGAGCAATGTGATGAAAGTTTTCATGGAATATCGTGATGAAAAGTGCCTGGGAGCATTGTGACGATAAAGGCCATGGAGCATTGTGATGACAAGTGTCATGGAGCATTGTAATGAAAGCTTTCATTGTGCACTGTGATGACAAGGGGGATGGAGTATTGTGATGAAACTGGTCCTGGAACATTGTGATAACAAAAGCCATGGAGCATTGTGATGACAGGCATCATGGAGAATTGTGAAGAAAGGGGCCATGGGGAATTGTAATGACAATAGAGAAATGTGATGAAAATGGTCAGCGAGCATAGTGATTAAAGTGGTCATTGAGAATTGTGATGAAAAGTGACATAGAGCATTGTGATGACAAAGGTCATGGAGAACTGTGATGACCAGGGTCGTGTAGCATTGTGATGACAGGTTCATGGAACATTGTGATGACAAGAATTCTGGAGCATTGTGATGACAAGGGCCATGGAGCATTGTGATGCCACGGTCATGGAACATTGTGATGACAAAATTCTGGAGCTTTGTGAGGAAAAAGGCATGGAGCATTGTGATTATAGGGGACATGGAGCATTTTGATGACATGGGCAGGGAACACTGTGATGACAGGTGTTATGGAGCAATGGGATGACAAGTGTCATGGAGCACTGTGATGAGAGGGGCCTTGGAGAATTGTGATGACAGGCGTCATGAGGCATTGAGATGGCAGTGGTCATGGAGCATTATGATGAAAGGTGTTATGGAGCAGTGTGATTACAGGGGCCATGGAGCATTGTGAATACAAAGGCCATGGAGCATTGAGATGACAGTGGTCATGGAGCATTGTGATGAAAGTGGTAATGGATCATTGTGAGGACAAGTGTCCTGGGACCCTGTGATGACATGGTTCATGGAGCATTGTGATGACAATGGTCATGGCGAATTGTGATGACAATGTCATGGGGCATTGTGATGGCAGTGGTCATCTAGAAATGTGATTAAAGTTATTATGGAGCACAGTAATGAGAGGGGCCATGGAGCATTGTGATGACAAGTGTCATGGAGCATTGTGATGACAGGTGTCATGGAGCATCGTGATGACAAATGCCATTGAGAATTGTGATCAGAGGTGACATTGGGCATTGTGATGAAAGGGGTCATGGAGTACTGGGAGTACAGGGGCCATGGAGCCTTGTGATAACAAGTGACATGGAGAATAGTGATGACAGGCATCATAGAGCATTGTGATGACAAGTGCCATTTAGCATTTTGATGACAGGGGTCATCAGGCATTGTGTTGACGGGGGTCACGGAGCATTGTGATGACAAAGGCCATAGAGCATTGTGATGAGACGGGTCATGGAGCATTGTGATGACATGGGCCATGGAGCATTGTGAAGACAAGATTCATGGAGCATTGTGATGACACGGGCATGAAGCATGGTGATGACAACAGACCTGGAGCATTGTGATGACAAGGGCATGGAGCATTGTGATTACAGGAGACTTGGGTCATTGTGATGAAATTGGCAGGGATCATTGTGATTAGAGGGATCATGGAGCATTGTGATGACAAGTGTCATGCAATATTGTGCTGACACAGATCATGGAGCATTTTGATGAGAGTGGCCTTGGAGCACAGTGATGAGAGACGTCATGGGGCATTATGGTGACAGTGGTCAAGGAGCATTGTGATGAAAGTGTTCATGGAGCAACGCGATTATCGGGACAATGGAGCATTGTGAATACAAAGGCCATGGAACATTGAGATAACAGAGTTCATGGAGCATTGTGATGACAAGGGTCTTGGGAGCTACTGATGACACGTTTCATACAGCATTGAGATGACAAGGGCCAAGGCGAATTGTGATGACACGTGTCATGGGGCATTGTGATGACATTGGTCATCTTGCATTGTGATGAGAGTGGTCATGTAGAATTTTGATTAAAGGTATCATGGAGCACTGTGATGACAAAGGCCAAGGAACATTGTGATGACAAGTGTCATTCAGCAATGTGATGACACGGGAATGGAGCATTATGATGACAAGTGTTCTGGAGCATTGTGATGACAAGGGTATGGAGCATTGTGATTACAGGGACCATGGAGCATTGTGATGACAACGGCATGGAGCACTGTGATGACATTGGTCATTGAGCATTGTGATTACAAAGACCATGAGGCATTGTGATGACAGGGGCCTTGGAGCATTGTGATGACAATGGTCATCAAGCATTGTGATGACAGGGGTCATAGAGCATTGTGATGAGAAAGACCATGGAGCATGGTGATGGCAGAGGACATGGAACATTGTGATGACCAGGCCATGTACCATTGTGATGACAAGGGCAGGGAACCTTGTGGTGACCGGGATCATGGAGCATTTTGATGACAACTTTCATGGAACGTTGTGATGACAGGGGTCATGGAGCATTGTGATGAAAGTTGTCCTGGAGCATTGTGATGACAGCGGTCACAGAGAATTGGGATGAAAGGTATCATGCAGCATTGTGATGACAACGGTCATGGATCATTTTGATGACAGGGGTCATGGAACATTCTGATAACAAGGTTCATAAAGCATTTTGATGACAGGGGTCATGGAGCATTGTGTTGACACGAGCATGGAGCATTGTAATGATAGGATATCTGGAGCATTGTGATGAAAAGGGGATGGAGCATTTTGATGACAGGGTCCAAGGAGAATTGTGCTGACAATGGCATGGAGCATTGTGATGAAAAGGGTACTGGAGCACTGTGAGGAAAGGAATCATGGATCATTGTGATGACAGGGGTCATGGAGCTTTGTGATGACAAGGGTCATGGAGCATTGTGATGACATGGTCAAGGAACATTGCGATGACAAGAATTCTGGAGCATTGTGATGAAAGGGCATGGTGCATTGTGATGAAAGGTGACAAGGAGCATTGTGATGATATGGGCAGAGAACTTTTTGATGACAGGGGTCATGGAGCATTGTGATAAAAAGTGTCATGGAACATTGTACTGACAGGGATCATGGAGCTTTTTGGTAAGAGAGGTCTTGGAGATTTGTGAAGGCAGGCGTCATGGGGCATTGTGATGACAGCGGTCTTGGAGCATTGGGATGAAAGGGGTCATGGAGCTCTGTGATTACAGGGGCCATGGAGCATTGTGAATACAAAGGCCATGGAGCATTGAGATGACAGGTTTCATGGAGCATTGTGATGAAAGTGATCATGGATCATTGTGATGACAAGTGTCCTGGAACCTTGTGATGACACAGTTCATGGAGCATTGTGATGACAAGGACCATGGCGAATTGTGGTATCATCTGTCATGGGGCATTGTGATGACAGTGGTCATGTAGAATTGTATTGAAAGGTAACATGGAGCACTCTGATGACAGGGGCCATGGAACATTGTGATGACAAAGGCCATGGAGCATTGTGATGACAAGTGTCATGGGGCATTTTGATGACATTGGCATGGAGCATTATGATGACAAGAGTTCTGGAGCATATTGATGAGCAGGGCATGGAGCATTGTGATGAAAGATGTCCTGGAGCATTGTGATGACAGCGGTCACAGAGGATTGGGAAGAAAGGTGTCATGCAGCATTGCGATGACAACGGTCAGGGATCATTTTGATGACAGGGGTCATGGAACATTCTGATAACAAGTTTCATCAAGCATTTTGATGACAGGGGTCATGGAGCATTGTGTTGACACGGGCATGGAGCATTGTAATGATAGGATATCTGGAGCATTGTGATGAAAAGGGGATGGAGCATTTTGATGACAGTGTCCAAGTAGCATTGTGCTGACAATGGCATGGAGCATTGTGATGAAAAGGGTACTGGAGCACTGTGAGGAAAGGAATCATGGATCATTGTGATGCCAGGGGTCAATGAGTTTTGTGATGACACGGGTCATGGAGCATTGTGATGACACGGTCAAGGAACATTGTGATGACAAGAAATCTGGAGCATTGTGATGAAAGGGCATGGAGCATTGTGATGAAAGGTGACAAGTAGCATTGTGATGATATGGGCAGAGAACTTTGTGATGACAGGGGTCATGGAGCATTGTGATGAAAAGTGTCATGGAACATTGTACTGACAGGGATCATGGAGCTTTTTGGTAAGGGAGCCCTTGGAGATTGGTGGTGGCAGGCGTCATGGGGCATTGTGATGACAGCGGTCTTGGAGCATTGTGATGAAAGGGGTCATGGAGCACTGTGATTACAGGGGCCATGAGCATTGTGAATATAAAGGCTATGGAGCATTGAGATGACAGGGTTCATGGAGCATTGTGATGAAAGTGATCATGGATCATTGTGATGACAAGTGTCCTGAAACCTTGTGAGGACACGGTTCATGGAGCATTGTTATGACAAGGACCATGGCGAATTGTGATGACATCTGAAATGGGGCATTGTGATGCCAGTGGTCATGTAGAATTGTGATGAAAGGTATCAAGGAGCACTGTGATGACAGGGGCCATGGAACATTGTGATGACAAAGGCCATGGAGCATTGTGATGACAAGTGTCATGGGACATTTTGATGACATTGGCATGGAACATTATGATGACAAGAGTTCTGGAGAATTTTGATGACAAGGGCATGGAGCATTGTGATGACAGGGCCCATGGAGCATTGTGACGAAGAGGGCAGGGAACATTGTGATGACTGGGGTCATGGAGCCTTGTGATGAAAGGGGCCATGGAGCACTGAGATGACAGGCATCTTGAGGTATGGTGATGACAGTGGTCATGGAGCATTGTGATGAAAGAGATCATGGAGCAATATGATAAGAGGGGACATGGAGCATTGTGATGACAGGTGTATTGGAGCATTGTGATGAAAATATTAATGGATCATTGTGATGACATGTGTCCTGGAACACTGTGATGACACGGTTCATCGAGTATTGTGATGACAAGGGTCATAGCGAATTGTGATAACAGGTGTCATGGGGCATTGTGATGACATTGATCATCTAGGAATTGTGATGAAAGGTATCATGGAGCACTGTGATGACTGGGGGCATGAAGCATTGTTATGAAAATTGTCCTGGATTATTGTGATGACAGCAGTCATGGAGAATTGGGATGACAGGGATTATGCAGCATTGTGTTGACATGGGTATGGACTATTGTGATGACAATGGTCATGGAGCAATGTGATGAAAGTTTTCATGGAATATCGTGATGAAAAGTGCCTGGGAGCATTGTGACGATAAAGGCCATGGAGCATTGTGATGACAAGTGTCATGGAGCATTGTAATGAAAGCTTTCATTGTGCACTGTGATGACAAGGCGGATGGAGTATTGTGATGAAACTGGTCCTGGAACATTGTGATAACAAAAGCCATGGAGCATTGTGATGACAGGCATCATGGAGAATTGTGAAGAAAGGGGCCATGGGGAATTGTAATGACAATAGAGAAATGTGATGAAAATGGTCAGCGAGCATAGTGATTAAAGTGGTCATTGAGAATTGTGATGAAAAGTGACAAAGAGCATTGTGATGGCAAAGGTCATGGAGAACTGTGATGACCAGGGTCATGTAGCATTGTGATGACACGTTCATGGAACATTGTGATGACAAGAATTCTGAAGCATTGTGATGACAAGGGCCATGGAGCATTGTGATGCCACGGTCATGGAACATTGTGATGACAAAATTCTGGAGCTTTGTGAGGAAAAAGGCATGGAGCATTGTGATTATAGGGGACATGGAGCATTTTGATGACATGGGCAGGGAACACTGTGATGACAGGTGTTATGGAGCAATGGGATGACAAGTGTCATGGAGCACTGTGATGAGAGGGGCCTTGGAGAATTGTGATGACAGGCGTCATGAGGCATTGAGATGGCAGTGGTCATGGAGCATTATGATGAAAGGTGTTATGGAGCAGTGTGATTACAGGGGCCATGGAGCATTGTGAATACAAAGGCCATGGAGCATTGAGATGACAGTGGTCATGGAGCATTGTGATGAAAGTGGTAATGGATCATTGTGAGGACAAGTGTCCTGGGACCCTGTGATAACATGGTTCATGGAGCATTGTGATGACAATGGTCATGGCGAATTGTGATGACAATGTCATGGGGCATTGTGATGGCAGTGGTCATCTAGAAATGTGATTAAAGTTATTATGGAGCACAGGAATGAGAGGGGCCATGGAGCATTGTGATGACAAGTCTCATGGAGCATTGTGATGACAGGTGTCATGGAGCCTCGTGATGACAAATGCCATTGAGAATTGTGATCAGAGGTGACATTGGGCATTGTGATGAAAGGGGTCATGGAGTACTGGGAGTACAGGGGCCATGGAGCCTTGTGATAACAAGTGACATGGAGAATAGTGATGACAGGCATCATAGAGCATTGTGATGACAAGTGCCATTTAGCATTTTGATGACAGGGGTCATCAGGCATTGTGTTGACGGGGGTCACGGAGCATTGTGATGACAAAGGCCATAGAGCATTGTGATGAGAGGGGTCATGGAGCATTGTGATGACATGGGCCATGGAGCATTGTGAAGACAAGATTCATGGAGCATTGTGATGACACGGGCATGAAGCACGGTGATGACAACAGACCTGGAGCATTGTGATGACAAGGGCATGGAGCATTGTGATTACAGGAGACTTGGGTCATTGTGATGAAATTGGCAGGGATCATTGTGATTAGAGGGATCATGGAGCATTGTGATGACAAGTGTCATGCAATATTGTGCTGACACAGATCATGGAGCATTTTGATGAGAGTGGCCTTGGAGCACAGTGATGAGAGACGTCATGGGGCATTATGGTGACAGTGGTCAAGGAGCATTGTGATGAAAGTGTTCATGGAGCAACGCGATTATCGGGACAATGGAGCATTGTGAATACAAAGGCCATGGAACATTGAGATAACAGAGTTCATGGAGCATTGTGATGACAAGGGTCTTGGGAGCTACTGATGACACGTTTCATACAGCATTGAGATGACAAGGGCCAAGGCGAATTGTGATGACACGTGTCATGGGGCATTGTGATGACATTGGTCATCTTGCATTGTGATGAGAGTGGTCATGTAGAATTTTGATTAAAGGTATCATGGAGCACTGTGATGACAAAGGCCAAGGAACATTGTGATGACAAGTGTCATTCAGCAATGTGATGACACGGGAATGGAGCATTATGATGACAAGTGTTCTGGAGCATTGTGATGACAAGGGTATGGAGCATTGTGATTACAGGGACCATGGAGCATTGTGATGACAACGGCATGGAGCACTGTGATGACATTGGTCATTGAGCATTGTGATTACAAAGACCATGAGGCATTGTGATGACAGGGGCCTTGGAGCATTGTGATGACAATGGTCATCAAGCATTGTGATGACAGGGGTCATAGAGCATTGTGATGAGAAAGACCATGGAGCATGGTGATGACAGAGGCCATGGAACATTGTGATGACCAGGCCATGTACCATTGTGATGACAAGGGCAGGGAACCTTGTGGTGACCGGGGTCATGGAGCATTTTGATGACAACATTCATGGAACGTTGTGATGACAGGGGTCATGGAGCATTGTGATGAAAGTTGTCCTGGAGCATTGTGATGACAGCGGTCACAGAGAATTGGGATGAAAGGTATCATGCAGCATTGTGATGACAACGGTCATGGATCATTTTGATGACAGGGGTCATGGAACATTCTGATAACAAGGTTCATAAAGCATTTTGATGACAGGGGTCATGGAGCATTGTGTTGACACGAGCATGGAGCATTGTAATGATAGGATATCTGGAGCATTGTGATGAAAAGGGGATGGAGCATTTTGATGACAGGGTCCAAGGAGCATTGTGCTGACAATGGCATGGAGCATTGTGATGAAAAGGGTAATGGAGCACTGTGAGGAAAGGAATCATGGATCATTGTGATGACAGGGGTCATGGAGTTTTGAGATGACAAGGGTCATGGAGCATTGTGATGACATGGTCAAGGAACATTGCGATGACAAGAATTCTGGAGCATTGTGATGAAAGGGCATGGTGCATTGTGATGAAAGGTGACAAGGAGCATTGTGACGATATGGGCAGAGAACATTTTGATGACAGGGGTCATGGAGCATTGTGATAAAAAGTGTCATGGAACATTGTACTGACAGGGATCATGGAGCATTTTGGTAAGAGAGGTCTTGGAGATTTGTGAAGGCAGGCGTCATGGGGCATTGTGATGACAGTGGTCTTGGAGCATTGGGATGAAAGGGGTCATGGAGCTCTGTGATTACAGGGGCCATGGAGCATTGTGAATACAAAGGCCATGGAGCATTGAGATGACAGGGTTCATGGAGCATTGTGATGAATGTGATCATGGATCATTGTGAAGACAAGTGTCCTGAAACCTTGTGATGACACAGTTCATGGAGCATTGTGATGACAAGGACCATGGCGAATTGTGGTATCATCTGTCATGGGGCATCGTGATGACAGTGGTCATGTAGAATTGTATTGAAAGGTAACATGGAGCACTCTGATGACAGGGGCCATGGAACATTGTGATGACAAAGGCCATGGAGCATTGTGATGACAAGTGTCATGGGGCATTTTGATGACATTGGCATGGAGCATTATGATGACAAGAGTTCTGGAGCATTTTGATGACCAGGGCATGGAGCATTGTGATGAAAGTTGTCCTGGAGCATTGTGATGACAGCGGTCACAGAGGATTGGGATGAAAGGTATCATGCAGCATTGCGATGACAACGGTCAGGGATCATTTTGATGACAGGGGTCAAGGAACATTCTGATAACAAGTTTCATCAAGCATTTTGATGACAGGGGTCATGGAGCATTGTCTTGACAAGGGAATGGAGCATTGTAATGATAGGATATCTGGAGCATTGTGATGAAAAGGGGATGGAGCATTTTGATGACAGGGTCGAAGGAGAATTGTGCTGACAATGGCATGGAGCATTGTGATGAAAAGGGTACTGGAGCACTCTGAGGAAAGGAATCATGGATCATTGTGATGCCAGGGGTCATGTAGCTTTGTGATGACACGGGTCATGGAGCATTATGATGACACGGTCAAGGAACATTGTGATGACAAGAAATCTGGAGCATTGTGATGAAAGGGCATGGAGCATTGTGATGAAAAGTGACAAGTAGCATTGTGATGATATGGGCAGAGAACTTTGTGATGACAGGGGTCATGGAGCATTGTGATGAAAAGTGTCATGGAACATTGTACTGACAGGGATCATGGAGCTTTTTGGTAAGGGAGCCCTTGGAGATTGGTGGTGGCAGGCGTCATGGGGCATTGTGATGACAGCGGTCTTGGAGCATTGTGATGAAAGGGGTCATGGAGCACTGTGATTAGAGGGGCCATGGAGCATTGTGAATACAAAGGCTATGGAGCATTGAGATGACAGGGTTCATGGAGCATTGTGATGAAAGTGATCATGGATCATTGTGATGACAAGTGTCCTGAAACCTTGTGATGACACGGTTCATGGAGCATTGTTATGACAAGGACCATGGCGAATTGTGATGACATCTGAAATGGGGCATTGTGATGACAGTGGTCATGTAGAATTGTGATGAAAGGTATCAAGGAGCACTGTGATGACAGGGGCCATGGAACATTGTGATGACAAAGGCCATGGAGCATTGTGATGACAAGTGTCATGGGACATTTTGATGACATTGGCATGGAACATTATGATGACAAGAGTTCTGGAGAATTTTGATGACAAGGGCATGGAGCATTGTGATGACAGGGCCCATGGAGCATTGTGACGAAGAGGGCAGGGAACATTGTGATGACTGGGTTCATGGAGCCTTGTGATGAAAGGGGCCATGGAGCACTGAGATGACAGGCGTCTTGAGGTATGGTGATGACAGTGGTCATGGAGCATTGTGATGAAAGAGATCATGGAGCAATATGATAAGAGGGGACATGGAGCATTGTGATGACAGGTGTATTGGAGCATTGTGATGAAAATATTAATGGATCATTGTGATGACATGTGTCCTGGAACACTGTGATGACACGGTTCATCGAGTATTGTGATGGCAAGGGTCATAGCGAATTGTGATAACAGGTGTCATGGGGCATTGTGATGACATTGATCATCTAGGAATTGTGATGAAAGGTATCATGGAGCACTGTGATGACTGGGGGCATGAAGCATTGTTATGAAAATTGTCCTGGATTATTGTGATGACAGCAGTCATGGAGAATTGGGATGACAGGGATTATGCAGCATTGTGTTGACATGGGTATGGACTATTGTGATGACAATGGTCATGGAGCAATGTGATGAAAGTTTTCATGGAATATCATGATGAAAAGTGCCTGGGAGCATTGTGACAATAAAGGCCATGGAGCATTGTGATGACAAGTGTCATGGAGCATTGTAATGAAAGCTTTCATTGTGCACTGTGATGACAAGGGGGATGGAGTATTGTGATGAAACTGGTCCTGGAGCATTGTGATAACAAAAGCCATGGAGCATTGTGATGACAGGCATCATGGAGAATTGTGAAGAAAGGGGCCAGGGGGAATTGTCATGACAATAGAGAAATGTGATGAAAATGGTCAGCGAGCATAGTGATTAAAGTGGTCATTGAGAATTGTGATGAAAAGTGACATAGAGCATTGTGATGACAAAGGTCATGGAGAACTGTGATGACCAGGGTCATGTAGCATTGTGATGACATGTTCATGGAATATTGTGATGACAAGAATTCTGAAGCATTGTGATGACAAGGGCCATGGAGCATTGTGATGCCATGGTCATGGAACATTGTGATGACAAAATTCTGGAGCTTTGTGAGGAAAAAGGCATGGAGCATTGTGATTATAGGGGACATGGAGCATTTTGATGACATGGGCAGGGAACACTGTGATGACAGGTGTTATGGAGCAATGGGCTGACAAGTGTCATGGAGCACTGTGATGAGAGGGGCCTTGGAGAATTGTGATGACAGGCGTCATGAGGCATTGAGATGGCAGTGGTCATGGAGCATTATGATGAAAGGTGTTATGGAGCACTGTGATTACAGGGGCCATGGAGCATTGTGAATACAAAGGCCATGGAGCATTGAGATGACAGTGGTCATGGAGCATTGTGATGAAAGTGGTAATGGATCATTGTGAGGACAAGTGTCCTGGGACCCTGTGATGACATGGTTCATGGAGCATTGTGATGACAATGGTCATGGCGAATTGTGATGACAATGTCATGGGGCATTGTGATGGCAGTGGTCATCTAGAAATGTGATTAAAGTTATTATGGAGCACAGGAATGAGAGGGGCCATGGAGCATTGTGATGACAAGTCTCATGGAGCATTGTGATGACAGGTGTCATGGAGCATCGTGATGACAAATGCCATTGAGAATTGTGATCAGAGGTGACATTGGGCATTGTGATGAAAGGGGTCATGGAGTACTGGGATTACAGGGGCCATGGAGCCTTGTGATACCAAGTGACATGGAGAATAGTGATGACAGGCATCATAGAGCATTGTGATGACAAGTGCCATTTAGCATTTTGATGACAGGGGTCATCAGGCATTGTGTTGACGGGGGTCACGGAGCATTGTGATGACAAAGGCCATAGAGCATTGTGATGAGAGGGGTCATGGAGCATTGTGATGACATGGGCCATGGAGCATTGTGAAGACAAGATTCATGGAGCATTGTGATGACACGGGCATGAAGCATGGTGATGACAACAGACCTGGAGCATTGTGATGACAAGGGCATGGAGCATTGTTATGACAGGTGTCATGGAGCATCGTGATGACAAATGCCATTGAGAATTGTGATCAGAGGTGACATTGGGCATTGTGATGAAAGGGGTCATGGAGTACTGGGAGTACAGGGGCCATGGAGCCTTGTGATAAAAAGTGACATGGAGAATAGTGATGACAGGCATCATAGAGCATTGTGATGACAAGTGCCATTTAGCATTTTGATGACAGGGGTCATCAGGGATTGTGTTGACGGGGGTCACGGAGCATTGTGATGACAAAGGCCATAGAGCATTGTGATGAGAGGGGTCATGGAGCATTGTGATGACATGGGCCATGGAGCATTGTGAAGACAAGATTCATGGAGCATTGTGATGACACGGGCATGAAGCATGGTGATGACAACAGACCTGGAGCATTGTGATGACAAGGGCATGGAGCATTGTGATTAGAGGAGACTTGGGTCATTGTGATGAAATTGGCAGGGATCATTGTGATTAGAGGGATCATGGAGCATTGTGATGACCAGTGTCATGCAATATTGTGCTGACACAGATCATGGAGCATTTTGATGAGAGTGGCCTTGGAGCACAGTGATGAGAGACGTCATGGGGCATTATGGTGACAGTGGTCAAGGAGCATTGTGATGAAAGTGTTCATGGAGCTACGCGATTATCGGGACAATGGAGCATTGTGAATACAAAGGCCATGGAACATTGAGATAACAGAGTTCATGGAGCATTGTGATGACAAGGGTCTTGGGAGCTACTGATGACACGTTTCATACAGCATTGAGATGACAAGGGCCAAGGCGAATTGTGATGACACGTGTCATGGGGCATTGTGATGACATTGGTCATCTTGCATTGTGATGAGAGTGGTCATGTAGAATTTTGATTAAAGGTATCATGGAGCACTGTGATGACAAAGGCCAAGGAACATTGTGATGACAAGTGTCATTCAGCAATGTGATGACACGGGAATGGAGCATTATGATGACAAGTGTTCTGGAGCATTGTGATGACAAGGGTATGGAGCATTGTGATTACAGGGACCATGGAGCATTGTGATGACAACGGCATGGAGCACTGTGATGACATTGGTCATTGAGAGTTGTGATTACAAAGACCATGAGGCATTGTGATGACAGGGGCCTTGGAGCATTGTGATGACAATGGTCATCAAGCATTGTGATGACAGGGGTCATAGAGCATTGTGATGAGAAAGACCATGGAGCATGGTGATGACAGAGGCCATGGAACATTGTGATGACCAGGCCATGTACCATTGTGATGACAAGGGCAGGGAACCTTGTGGTGACCGGGGTCATGGAGCATTTTGATGACAACTTTCATGGAACGTTGTGATGACAGGGGTCATGGAGCACTGTGATGAAAGTTGTCCTGGAGCATTGTGATGACAGCGGTCACAGAGAATTGGGATGAAAGGTATCATGCAGCATTGTGATGACAACGGTCATGGATCATTTTGATGACAGGGGTCATGGAACATTCTGATAACAAGGTTCATAAAGCATTTTGATGACAGGGGTCATGGAGCATTGTGTTGACACGAGCATGGAGCATTGTAATGATAGGATATCTGGAGCATTGTGATGAAAAGGGGATGGAGCATTTTGATGACAGGGTCCAAGGAGAATTGTGCTGACAATGGCATGGAGCAGTGTGATGAAAAGGGTACTGGAGCACTGTGAGGAAAAGAATCATGGATCATTGTGATGACAGGGGTCATGGAACTTTGTGATGACAAGGGTCATGGAGCATTGTGATGACATGGTCAAGGAACATTGCGATGACAAGAATTCTGGAGCATTGTGATGAAAGGGCATGGTGCATTGTGATGAAAGGTGACAAGGAGCATTGTGACGATATGGGCAGAGAAATTTTTGATGACAGGGGTCATGGAGCATTGTGATAAAAAGTGTCATGGAACATTGTACTGACAGGGGTCATGGAGCATTTTGGTAAGAGAGGTCTTGGAGATTTGTGAAGGCACGCGTCATGGGGCATTGTGATGACAGCGGTCTTGGAGCATTGGGATGAAAGGGGTCATGGAGCTCTGTGATTACAGGGGCCATGGAGCATTGTGAATACAAAGGCCATGGAGCATTGAGATGACAGGCTTCATGGAGCATTGTGATGAATGTGATCATGGATCATTGTGAAGACAAGTGTCCTGAAACCTTGTGATGACACAGTTCATGGAGCACTGTGATGACAAGGACCATGGCGAATTGTGGTATCATCTGTCATGGGGCATCGTGATGACAGTGGTCATGTAGAATTGTATTGAAAGGTAACATGGAGCACTCTGATGACAGGGGCCATGGAACATTGTGATGACAAAGGCCATGGAGCATTGTGATGACAAGTGTCATGGGGCATTTTGATGACATTGGCATGGAGCATTATGATGACAAGAGTTCTGGAGCATTTTGATGACCAGGGCATGGAGCATTGTGATGAAAGTTGTCCTGGAGCATTGTGATGACAGCGGTCACAGAGGATTGGGAAGAAAGGTATCATGCAGCATTGCGATGACAACGGTCAGGGATCATTTTGATGACAGGGGTCATGGAACATTCTGATAACAAGTTGCATCAAGCATTTTGATGACAGGGGTCATGGAGCATTGTGTTGACATGGGCATGGAGCATTGTAATCATAGGATATCTGGAGCATTGTGATGAAAAGGGGATGGAGCATTTTGATGACAGTGTCCAAGTAGCATTGTGCTGACAATGGCATGGAGCATTGTGATGAAAATGGTACTGGAGCACTGTGAGGAAAGGAATCATGGATCATTGTGATGCCAGGGGTCATGGAGCTTTGTGATGACACGGGTCATGGAGCATTGTGATGACACGGTCAAGGAACATTGTGATGACAAGAAATCTGGAGCATTGTGATGAAAGGGCATGGAGCATTGTGATGACAAAGGCCATAGAGCATTGTGATGAGAGGTGTCATGGAGCATTGTGATGACATGGGCCATGGAGCATTGTGAAGACAAGATTCATGGAGCATTGTGATGACACGGGCATGAAGCATGGTGATGACAACAGACCTGGAGCATTGTGATGACAAGGGCATGGAGCATTGTGATTACAGGAGACTTGGGTCATTGTGATGAAATTGGCAGGGATCATTGTGATTAGAGGGATCATGGAGCATTGTGATGACAAGTGTCATGCAATATTGTGCTGACACAGATCATGGAGCATTTTGATGAGAGTGGCCTTGGAGCACAGTGATGAGAGACGTCATGGGGCATTATGGTGACAGTGGTCAAGGAGCATTGTGATGAAAGTGTTCATGGAGCAACGCGATTATCGGGACAATGGAGCATTGTGAATACAAAGGCCATGGAACATTGAGATAACAGAGTTCATGGAGCATTGTGATGACAAGGGTCTTGGGAGGTACTGATGACACGTTTCATACAGCATTGAGATGACAAGGGCCAAGGCGAATTGTGATGACACGTGTCATGGGGCATTGTGATGACATTGGTCATCTTGCATTGTGATGAGAGTGGTCATGTAGAATTTTGATTAAAGGTATCATGGAGCACTGTGATGACAAAGGCCAAGGAACATTGTGATGACAAGTGTCATTCAGCAATGTGATGACACGGGAATGGAGCATTATGATGAGAAGTGTTCTGGAGCATTGTGATGACAAGGGTATGGAGCATTGTGATTACAGGGACCATGGAGCATTGTGATGACAACGGCATGGAGCACTGTGATGACATTGGTCATTGAGCATTGTGATTACAAAGACCATGAGGCATTGTGATGACAGGGGCCTTGGAGCATTGTGATGACAATGGTCATCAAGCATTGTGATGACAGGGGTCATAGAGCATTGTGATGAGAAAGACCATGGAGCATGGTGATGACAGAGGCCATGGAACATTGTGATGACCAGGCCATGTACCATTGTGATGACAAGGGCAGGGAACCTTGTGGTGACCGGGGTCATGGAGCATTTTGATGACGACTTTCATGGAACGTTGTGATGACAGGGGTCATGGAGCATTGTGATGAAAGTTGTCCTGGAGCATTGTGATGACAGCGGTCACAGAGAATTGGGATGAAAGGTATCATGCAGCATTGTGATGACAACGGTCATGGATCATTTTGATGACAGGGGTCATGGAACATTCTGATAACAAGGTTCATAAAGCATTTTGATGACAGGGGTCATGGAGCATTGTGTTGACACGAGCATGGAGCATTGTAATGATAGGATATCTGGAGCATTGTGATGAAAAGGGGATGGAGCATTTTGATGACAGGGTCCAAGGAGAATTGTGCTGACAATGGCATGGAGCATTGTGATGAAAAGGATACTGGAGCACTGTGAGGAAAGGAATCATGGATCATTGTGATGACAGGGGTCATGGAGCTTTGTGATGACAAGGGTCATGGAGCATTGTGATGACATGGTCAAGGAACATTGCGATGACAAGAATTCTGGAGCATTGTGATGAAAGGGCATGGTGCATTGTGATGAAAGGTGACAAGGAGCATTGTGACGATATGGGCAGAGAACTTTTTGATGACAGGGGTCATGGAGCATTGTGATAAAAAGTGTCATGGAACATTGTACTGACAGGGATCATGGAGCTTTTTGGTAAGAGAGGTCTTGGAGATTTGTGAAGGCAGGCGTCATGGGGCATTGTGATGACAGCGGTCTTGGAGCATTGGGATGAAAGGGGTCATGGAGCTCTGTGATTACAGGGGCCATGGAGCATTGTGAATACAAAGGCCATGGAGCATTGAGATGACAGGTTTCATGGAGCATTGTGATGAAAGTGATCATGGATCATTGTGATGACAAGTGTCCTGGAACCTTGTGATGACACAGTTCATGGAGCATTGTGATGACAAGGACCATGGCGAATTGTGGTATCATCTGTCATGGGGCATTGTGATGACAGTGGTCATGTAGAATTGTATTGAAAGGTAACATGGAGCACTCTGATGACAGGGGCCATGGAACATTGTGATGACAAAGGCCATGGAGCATTGTGATGACAAGTGTCATGGGGCATTTTGATGACATTGGCATGGAGCATTATGATGACAAGAGTTCTGGAGCATTTTGATGACCAGGGCATGGAGCATTGTGATGAAAGTTGTCCTGGAGCATTGTGATGACAGCGGTCACAGAGGATTGGGAAGAAAGGTATCATGCAGCATTGCGATGACAACGGTCAGGGATCATTTTGATGACAGGGGTCATGGAACATTCTGATAACAAGTTTCATCAAGCATTTTGATGACAGGGGTCATGGAGCATTGTGTTGACACGGGCATGGAGCATTGTAATGATAGGATATCTGGAGCATTGTGATGAAAAGGGGATGGAGCATTTTGATGACAGTGTCCAAGTAGCATTGTGCTGACAATGGCATGGAGCATTGTGATGAAAAGGGTACTGGAGCACTGTGAGGAAAGGAATCATGGATCATTGTGATGCCAGGGGTCATGGAGCTTTGTGATGACACGGGTCATGGAGCATTGTGATGACACGGTCAAGGAACATTGTGATGACAAGAAATCTGGAGCCTTGTGATGAAAGGGCATGGAGCATTGTGATGAAAGGTGACAAGTAGCATTGTGATGATATGGGCAGAGAACTTTGTGATGACAGGGGTCATGGAGCATTGTGATGAAAAGTGTCATGGAACATTGTACTGACAGGGATCATGGAGCTTTTTGGTAAGGGAGCCCTTGGAGATTGGTGGTGGCAGGCGTCATGGGGCATTGTGATGACAGCGGTCTTGGAGCATTGTGATGAAAGGGGTCATGGAGCACTGTGATTAGAGGGGCCATGGAGCATTGTGAATACAAAGGCTATGGAGCATGAGATGACAGGGTTCATGGAGCATTGTGATGAAAGTGATCATGGATCATTGTGATGACAAGTGTCCTGAAACCTTGTGATGACACGGTTCATGGAGCATTGTTATGACAAGGACCATGGCGAATTGTGATGACATCTGAAATGGGGCATTGTGATGACAGTGGTCATGTAGAATTGTGATGAAAGGTATCAAGGAGCACTGTGATGACAGGGGCCATGGAACATTGTGATGACAAAGGCCATGGAGCATTGTGATGACAAGTGTCATGGGACATTTTGATGACATTGGCATGGAACATTATGATGACAAGAGTTCTGGAGAATTTTGATGACAAGGGCATGGAGCATTGTGATGACAGGGCCCATGGAGCATTGTGACGAAGAGGGCAGGGAACATTGTGATGACTGGGTTCATGGAGCCTTGTGATGAAAGGGGCCATGGAGCACTGAGATGACAGGCGTCTTGAGGTATGGTGATGACAGTGGTCATGGAGCATTGTGATGAAAGAGATCATGGAGCAATATGATAAGAGGGGACATGGAGCATTGTGATGACAGGTGTATTGGAGCATTGTGATGAAAATATTAATGGATCATTGTGATGACATGTGTCCTGGAACACTGTGATGACACGGTTCATCGAGTATTGTGATGACAAGGGTCATAGCGAATTGTGATAACAGGTGTCATGGGGCATTGTGATGACATTGATCATCTAGGAATTGTGATGAAAGGTATCATGGAGCACTGTGATGACTGGGGGCATGAAGCATTGTTATGAAAATTGTCCTGGATTATTGTGATGACAGCAGTCATGGAGAATTGGGATGACAGGGATTATGCAGCATTGTGTTGACATGGGTATGGACTATTGTGATGACAATGGTCATGGAGCAATGTGATGAAAGTTTTCATGGAATATCGTGATGAAAATTGCCTGGGAGCATTGTGACGATAAAGGCCATGGAGCATTGTGATGACAAGTGTCATGGAGCATTGTAATGAAAGCTTTCATTGTGCACTGTGATGACAAGGGGGATGGAGTATTGTGATGAAACTGGTCCTGGAGCATTGTGATAACAAAAGCCATGGAGCATTGTGATGACAGGCATCATGGAGAATTGTGAAGAAAGGGGCCAGGGGGAATTGTCATGACAATAGAGAAATGTGATGAAAATGGTCAGCGAGCATAGTGATTAAAGTGGTCATTGAGAATTGTGATGAAAAGTGACATAGAGCATTGTGATGACAAAGGTCATGGAGAACTGTGATGACCAGGGTCATGTAGCATTGTGATGACACGTTCATGGAACATTGTGATGACAAGAATTCTGAAGCATTGTGATGACAAGGGCCATGGAGCATTGTGATGCCACGGTCATGGAACATTGTGATGACAAAATTCTGGAGCTTTGTGAGGAAAAAGGCATGGAGCATTGTGATTATAGGGGACATGGAGCATTTTGATGACATGGGCAGGGAACACTGTGATGACAGGTGTTATGGAGCAATGGGCTGACAAGTGTCATGGAGCACTGTGATGAGAGGGGCCTTGGAGAATTGTGATGACAGGCGTCATGAGGCATTGAGATGGCAGTGGTCATGGAGCATTATGATGAAAGGTGTTATGGAGCACTGTGATTACAGGGGCCATGGAGCATTGTGAATACAAAGGCCATGGAGCATTGAGATGACAGTGGTCATGGAGCATTGTGATGAAAGTGGTAATGGATCATTGTGAGGACAAGTGTCCTGGGACCCTGTGATGACATGGTTCATGGAGCATTGTGATGACAATGGTCATGGCGAATTGTGATGACAATGTCATGGGGCATTGTGATGGCAGTGGTCATCTAGAAATGTGATTAAAGTTATTATGGAGCACAGGAATGAGAGGGGCCATGGAGCATTGTGATGACAAGTCTCATGGAGCATTGTGATGACAGGTGTCATGGAGCCTCGTGATGACAAATGCCATTGAGAATTGTGATCAGAGGTGACATTGGGCATTGTGATGAAAGGGGTCATGGAGTACTGGGAGTACAGGGGCCATGGAGCCTTGTGATAAAAAGTGACATGGAGAATAGTGATGACAGGCATCATAGAGCATTGTGATGACAAGTGCCATTTAGCATTTTGATGACAGGGGTCATCAGGGATTGTGTTGACGGGGGTCACGGAGCATTGTGATGACAAAGGCCATAGAGCATTGTGATGAGAGGGGTCATGGAGCATTGTGATGACATGGGCCATGGAGCATTGTGAAGACAAGATTCATGGAGCATTGTGATGACACGGGCATGAAGCATGGTGATGACAACAGACCTGGAGCATTGTGATGACAAGGGCATGGAGCATTGTGATTACAGGAGACTTGGGTCATTGTGATGAAATTGGCAGGGATCATTGTGATTAGAGGGATCATGGAGCATTGTGATGACAAGTGTCATGCAATATTGTGCTGACACAGATCATGGAGCATTTTGATGAGAGTGGCCTTGGAGCACAGTGATGAGAGACGTCATGGGGCATTATGGTGACAGTGGTCAAGGAGCATTGTGATGAAAGTGTTCATGGAGCAACGCGATTATCGGGACAATGGAGCATTGTGAATACAAAGGCCATGGAACATTGAGATAACAGAGTTCATGGAGCATTGTGATGACAAGGGTCTTGGGAGCTACTGATGACACGTTTCATACAGCATTGAGATGACAAGGGCCAAGGCGAATTGTGATGACACGTGTCATGGGGCATTGTGATGACATTGGTCATCTTGCATTGTGATGAGAGTGGTCATGTAGAATTTTGATTAAAGGTATCATGGAGCACTGTGATGACAAAGGCCAAGGAACATTGTGATGACAAGTGTCATTCAGCAATGTGATGACACGGGAATGGAGCATTATGATGAGAAGTGTTCTGGAGCATTGTGATGACAAGGGTATGGAGCATTGTGATTACAGGGACCATGGAGCATTGTGATGACAACGGCATGGAGCACTGTGATGACATTGGTCATTGAGCATTGTGATTACAAAGACCATGAGGCATTGTGATGACAGGGGCCTTGGAGCATTGTGATGACAATGGTCATCAAGCATTGTGATGACAGGGGTCATAGAGCATTGTGATGAGAAAGACCATGGAGCATGGTGATGACAGAGGCCATGGAACATTGTGATGACCAGGCCATGTACCATTGTGATGACAAGGGCAGGGAACCTTGTGGTGACCGGGGTCATGGAGCATTTTGATGACGACTTTCATGGAACGTTGTGATGACAGGGGTCATGGAGCATTGTGATGAAAGTTGTCCTGGAGCATTGTGATGACAGCGGTCACAGAGAATTGGGATGAAAGGTATCATGCAGCATTGTGATGACAACGGTCATGGATCATTTTGATGACAGGGGTCATGGAACATTCTGATAACAAGGTTCATAAAGCATTTTGATGACAGGGGTCATGGAGCATTGTGTTGACACGAGCATGGAGCATTGTAATGATAGGATATCTGGAGCATTGTGATGAAAAGGGGATGGAGCATTTTGATGACAGGGTCCAAGGAGAATTGTGCTGACAATGGCATGGAGCATTGTGATGAAAAGGATACTGGAGCACTGTGAGGAAAGGAATCATGGATCATTGTGATGACAGGGGTCATGGAGCTTTGTGATGACAAGGGTCATGGAGCATTGTGATGACATGGTCAAGGAACATTGCGATGACAAGAATTCTGGAGCATTGTGATGAAAGGGCATGGTGCATTGTGATGAAAGGTGACAAGGAGCATTGTGACGATATGGGCAGAGAACTTTTTGATGACAGGGGTCATGGAGCATTGTGATAAAAAGTGTCATGGAACATTGTACTGACAGGGATCATGGAGCTTTTTGGTAAGAGAGGTCTTGGAGATTTGTGAAGGCAGGCGTCATGGGGCATTGTGATGACAGCGGTCTTGGAGCATTGGGATGAAAGGGGTCATGGAGCTCTGTGATTACAGGGGCCATGGAGCATTGTGAATACAAAGGCCATGGAGCATTGAGATGACAGGTTTCATGGAGCATTGTGATGAAAGTGATCATGGATCATTGTGATGACAAGTGTCCTGGAACCTTGTGATGACACAGTTCATGGAGCATTGTGATGACAAGGACCATGGCGAATTGTGGTATCATCTGTCATGGGGCATTGTGATGACAGTGGTCATGTAGAATTGTATTGAAAGGTAACATGGAGCACTCTGATGACAGGGGCCATGGAACATTGTGATGACAAAGGCCATGGAGCATTGTGATGACAAGTGTCATGGGGCATTTTGATGACATTGGCATGGAGCATTATGATGACAAGAGTTCTGGAGCATTTTGATGAGCAGGGCATGGAGCATTGTGATGAAAGATGTCCTGGAGCATTGTGATGACAGCGGTCACAGAGGATTGGGAAGAAAGGTATCATGCAGCATTGCGATGACAACGGTCAGGGATCATTTTGATGACAGGGGTCATGGAACATTCTGATAACAAGTTTCATCAAGCATTTTGATGACAGGGGTCATGGAGCATTGTGTTGACACGGGCATGGAGCATTGTAATGATAGGATATCTGGAGCATTGTGATGAAAAGGGGATGGAGCATTTTGATGACAGTGTCCAAGTAGCATTGTGCTGACAATGGCATGGAGCATTGTGATGAAAAGGGTACTGGAGCACTGTGAGGAAAGGAATCATGGATCATTGTGATGCCAGGGGTCATGGAGCTTTGTGATGACACGGGTCATGGAGCATTGTGATGACACGGTCAAGGAACATTGTGATGACAAGAAATCTGGAGCATTGTGATGAAAGGGCATGGAGCATTGTGATGAAAGGTGACAAGTAGCATTGTGATGATATGGGCAGAGAACTTTGTGATGACAGGGGTCATGGAGCATTGTGATGAAAAGTGTCATGGAACATTGTACTGACAGGGATCATGGAGCTTTTTGGTAAGGGAGCCCTTGGAGATTGGTGGTGGCAGGCGTCATGGGGCATTGTGATGACAGCGGTCTTGGAGCATTGTGATGAAAGGGGTCATGGAGCACTGTGATTACAGGGGCCATGGAGCATTGTGAATACAAAGGCTATGGAGCATGAGATGACAGGGTTCATGGAGCATTGTGATGAAAGTGATCATGGATCATTGTGATGACAAGTGTCCTGAAACCTTGTGATGACACGGTTCATGGAGCATTGTTATGACAAGGACCATGGCGAATTGTGATGACATCTGAAATGGGGCATTGTGATGACAGTGGTCATGTAGAATTGTGATGAAAGGTATCAAGGAGCACTGTGATGACAGGGGCCATGGAACATTGTGATGACAAAGGCCATGGAGCATTGTGATGACAAGTGTCATGGGACATTTTGATGACATTGGCATGGAACATTATGATGACAAGAGTTCTGGAGAATTTTGATGACAAGGGCATGGAGCATTGTGATGACAGGGCCCATGGAGCATTGTGACGAAGAGGGCAGGGAACATTGTGATGACTGGGTTCATGGAGCCTTGTGATGAAAGGGGCCATGGAGCACTGAGATGACAGGCGTCTTGAGGTATGGTGATGACAGTGGTCATGGAGCATTGTGATGAAAGAGATCATGGAGCAATATGATAAGAGGGGACATGGAGCATTGTGATGACAGGTGTATTGGAGCATTGTGATGAAAATATTAATGGATCATTGTGATGACATGTGTCCTGGAACACTGTGATGACACGGTTCATCGAGTATTGTGATGACAAGGGTCATAGCGAATTGTGATAACAGGTGTCATGGGGCATTGTGATGACATTGATCATCTAGGAATTGTGATGAAAGGTATCATGGAGCACTGTGATGACTGGGGGCATGAAGCATTGTTATGAAAATTGTCCTGGATTATTGTGATGACAGCAGTCATGGAGAATTGGGATGACAGGGATTATGCAGCATTGTGTTGACATGGGTATGGACTATTGTGATGACAATGGTCATGGAGCAATGTGATGAAAGTTTTCATGGAATATCGTGATGAAAAGTGCCTGGGAGCATTGTGACGATAAAGGCCATGGAGCATTGTGATGACAAGTGTCATGGAGCATTGTAATGAAAGCTTTCATTGTGCACTGTGATGACAAGGGGGATGGAGTATTGTGATGAAACTGGTCCTGGAGCATTGTGATAACAAAAGCCATGGAGCATTGTGATGACAGGCATCATGGAGAATTGTGAAGAAAGGGGCCAGGGGGAATTGTCATGACAATAGAGAAATGTGATGAAAATGGTCAGCGAGCATAGTGATTAAAGTGGTCATTGAGAATTGTGATGAAAAGTGACATAGAGCATTGTGATGACAAAGGTCATGGAGAACTGTGATGACCAGGGTCATGTAGCATTGTGATGACACGTTCATGGAACATTGTGATGACAAGAATTCTGAAGCATTGTGATGACAAGGGCCATGGAGCATTGTGATGCCACGGTCATGGAACATTGTGATGACAAAATTCTGGAGCTTTGTGAGGAAAAATGCATGGAGCATTGTGATTATAGGGGACATGGAGCATTTTGATGACATGGGCAGGGAACACTGTGATGACAGGTGTTATGGAGCAATGGGCTGACAAGTGTCATGGAGCACTGTGATGAGAGGGGCCTTGGAGAATTGTGATGACAGGCGTCATGAGGCATTGAGATGGCAGTGGTCATGGAGCATTATGATGAAAGGTGTTATGGAGCACTGTGATTACAGGGGCCATGGAGCATTGTGAATACAAAGGCCATGGAGCATTGAGATGACAGTGGTCATGGAGCATTGTGATGAAAGTGGTAATGGATCATTGTGAGGACAAGTGTCCTGGGACCCTGTGATGACATGGTTCATGGAGCATTGTGATGACAATGGTCATGGCGAATTGTGATGACAATGTCATGGGGCATTGTGATGGCAGTGGTCATCTAGAAATGTGATTAAAGTTATTATGGAGCACAGGAATGAGAGGGGCCATGGAGCATTGTGATGACAAGTCTCATGGAGCATTGTGATGACAGGTGTCATGGAGCCTCGTGATGACAAATGCCATTGAGAATTGTGATCAGAGGTGACATTGGGCATTGTGATGAAAGGGGTCATGGAGTACTGGGAGTACAGGGGCCATGGAGCCTTGTGATAAAAAGTGACATGGAGAATAGTGATGACAGGCATCATAGAGCATTGTGATGACAAGTGCCATTTAGCATTTTGATGACAGGGGTCATCAGGCATTGTGTTGACGGGGGTCACGGAGCATTGTGATGACAAAGGCCATAGAGCATTGTGATGAGAGGGGTCATGGAGCATTGTGATGACATGGGCCATGGAGCATTGTGAAGACAAGATTCATGGAGCATTGTGATGACACGGGCATGAAGCATGGTGATGACAACAGACCTGGAGCATTGTGATGACAAGGGCATGGAGCATTGTGATTACAGGAGACTTGGGTCATTGTGATGAAATTGGCAGGGATCATTGTGATTAGAGGGATCATGGAGCATTGTGATGACAAGTGTCATGCAATATTGTGCTGACACAGATCATGGAGCATTTTGATGAGAGTGGCCTTGGAGCACAGTGATGAGAGACGTCATGGGGCATTATGGTGACAGTGGTCAAGGAGCATTGTGATGAAAGTGTTCATGGAGCAACGCGATTATCGGGACAATGGAGCATTGTGAATACAAAGGCCATGGAACATTGAGATAACAGAGTTCATGGAGCATTGTGATGACAAGGGTCTTGGGAGCTACTGATGACACGTTTCATACAGCATTGAGATGACAAGGGCCAAGGCGAATTGTGATGACACGTGTCATGGGGCATTGTGATGACATTGGTCATCTTGCATTGTGATGAGAGTGGTCATGTAGAATTTTGATTAAAGGTATCATGGAGCACTGTGATGACAAAGGCCAAGGAACATTGTGATGACAAGTGTCATTCAGCAATGTGATGACACGGGAATGGAGCATTATGATGAGAAGTGTTCTGGAGCATTGTGATGACAAGGGTATGGAGCATTGTGATTACAGGGACCATGGAGCATTGTGATGACAACGGCATGGAGCACTGTGATGACATTGGTCATTGAGCATTGTGATTACAAAGACCATGAGGCATTGTGATGACAGGGGCCTTGGAGCATTGTGATGACAATGGTCATCAAGCATTGTGATGACAGGGGTCATAGAGCATTGTGATGAGAAAGACCATGGAGCATGGTGATGACAGAGGCCATGGAACATTGTGATGACCAGGCCATGTACCATTGTGATGACAAGGGCAGGGAACCTTGTGGTGACCGGGGTCATGGAGCATTTTGATGACGACTTTCATGGAACGTTGTGATGACAGGGGTCATGGAGCATTGTGATGAAAGTTGTCCTGGAGCATTGTGATGACAGCGGTCACAGAGAATTGGGATGAAAGGTATCATGCAGCATTGTGATGACAACGGTCATGGATCATTTTGATGACAGGGGTCATGGAACATTCTGATAACAAGGTTCATAAAGCATTTTGATGACAGGGGTCATGGAGCATTGTGTTGACACGAGCATGGAGCATTGTAATGATAGGATATCTGGAGCATTGTGATGAAAAGGGGATGGAGCATTTTGATGACAGGGTCCAAGGAGAATTGTGCTGACAATGGCATGGAGCATTGTGATGAAAAGGATACTGGAGCACTGTGAGGAAAGGAATCATGGATCATTGTGATGACAGGGGTCATGGAGCTTTGTGATGACAAGGGTCATGGAGCATTGTGATGACATGGTCAAGGAACATTGCGATGACAAGAATTCTGGAGCATTGTGATGAAAGGGCATGGTGCATTGTGATGAAAGGTGACAAGGAGCATTGTGACGATATGGGCAGAGAACTTTTTGATGACAGGGGTCATGGAGCATTGTGATAAAAAGTGTCATGGAACATTGTACTGACAGGGATCATGGAGCTTTTTGGTAAGAGAGGTCTTGGAGATTTGTGAAGGCAGGCGTCATGGGGCATTGTGATGACAGCGGTCTTGGAGCATTGGGATGAAAGGGGTCATGGAGCTCTGTGATTACAGGGGCCATGGAGCATTGTGAATACAAAGGCCATGGAGCATTGAGATGACAGGTTTCATGGAGCATTGTGATGAAAGTGATCATGGATCATTGTGATGACAAGTGTCCTGGAACCTTGTGATGACACAGTTCATGGAGCATTGTGATGACAAGGACCATGGCGAATTGTGGTATCATCTGTCATGGGGCATTGTGATGACAGTGGTCATGTAGAATTGTATTGAAAGGTAACATGGAGCACTCTGATGACAGGGGCCATGGAACATTGTGATGACAAAGGCCATGGAGCATTGTGATGACAAGTGTCATGGGGCATTTTGATGACATTGGCATGGAGCATTATGATGACAAGAGTTCTGGAGCATTTTGATGACCAGGGCATGGAGCATTGTGATGAAAGTTGTCCTGGAGCATTGTGATGACAGCGGTCACAGAGGATTGGGAAGAAAGGTATCATGCAGCATTGCGATGACAACGGTCAGGGATCATTTTGATGACAGGGGTCATGGAACATTCTGATAACAAGTTTCATCAAGCATTTTGATGACAGGGGTCATGGAGCATTGTGTTGACACGGGCATGGAGCATTGTAATGATAGGATATCTGGAGCATTGTGATGAAAAGGGGATGGAGCATTTTGATGACAGTGTCCAAGTAGCATTGTGCTGACAATGGCATGGAGCATTGTGATGAAAAGGGTACTGGAGCACTGTGAGGAAAGGAATCATGGATCATTGTGATGCCAGGGGTCATGGAGCTTTGTGATGACACGGGTCATGGAGCATTGTGATGACACGGTCAAGGAACATTGTGATGACAAGAAATCTGGAGCATTGTGATGAAAGGGCATGGAGCATTGTGATGAAAGGTGACAAGTAGCATTGTGATGATATGGGCAGAGAACTTTGTGATGACAGGGGTCATGGAGCATTGTGATGAAAAGTGTCATGGAACATTGTACTGACAGGGATCATGGAGCTTTTTGGTAAGGGAGCCCTTGGAGATTGGTGGTGGCAGGCGTCATGGGGCATTGTGATGACAGCGGTCTTGGAGCATTGTGATGAAAGGGGTCATGGAGCACTGTGATTACAGGGTCCATGGAGCATTGTGAATACAAAGGCTATGGAGCATTGAGATGACAGGGTTCATGGAGCATTGTGATGAAAGTGATCATGGATCATTGTGATGACAAGTGTCCTGAAACCTTGTGATGACACGGTTCATGGAGCATTGTTATGACAAGGACCATGGCGAATTGTGATGACATCTGAAATGGGGCATTGTGATGACAGTGGTCATGTAGAATTGTGATGAAAGGTATCAAGGAGCACTGTGATGACAGGGGCCATGGAACATTGTGATGACAAAGGCCATGGAGCATTGTGATGACAAGTGTCATGGGACATTTTGATGACATTGGCATGGAACATTATGATGACAAGAGTTCTGGAGAATTTTGATGACAAGGGCATGGAGCATTGTGATGACAGGGCCCATGGAGCATTGTGACGAAGAGGGCAGGGAACATTGTGATGACTGGGTTCATGGAGCCTTGTGATGAAAGGGGCCATGGAGCACTGAGATGACAGGCGTCTTGAGGTATGGTGATGACAGTGGTCATGGAGCATTGTGATGAAAGAGATCATGGAGCAATATGATAAGAGGGGACATGGAGCATTGTGATGACAGGTGTATTGGAGCATTGTGATGAAAATATTAATGGATCATTGTGATGACATGTGTCCTGGAACACTGTGATGACACGGTTCATCGAGTATTGTGATGACAAGGGTCATAGCGAATTGTGATAACAGGTGTCATGGGGCATTGTGATGACATTGATCATCTAGGAATTGTGATGAAAGGTATCATGGAGCACTGTGATGACTGGGGGCATGAAGCATTGTTATGAAAATTGTCCTGGATTATTGTGATGACAGCAGTCATGGAGAATTGGGATGACAGGGATTATGCAGCATTGTGTTGACATGGGTATGGACTATTGTGATGACAATGGTCATGGAGCAATGTGATGAAAGTTTTCATGGAATATCGTGATGAAAATTGCCTGGGAGCATTGTGACGATAAAGGCCATGGAGCATTGTGATGACAAGTGTCATGGAGCATTGTAATGAAAGCTTTCATTGTGCACTGTGATGACAAGGGGGATGGAGTATTGTGATGAAACTGGTCCTGGAGCATTGTGATAACAAAAGCCATGGAGCATTGTGATGACAGGCATCATGGAGAATTGTGAAGAAAGGGGCCAGGGGGAATTGTCATGACAATAGAGAAATGTGATGAAAATGGTCAGCGAGCATAGTGATTAAAGTGGTCATTGAGAATTGTGATGAAAAGTGACATAGAGCATTGTGATGACAAAGGTCATGGAGAACTGTGATGACCAGGGTCATGTAGCATTGTGATGACACGTTCATGGAACATTGTGATGACAAGAATTCTGAAGCATTGTGATGACAAGGGCCATGGAGCATTGTGATGCCACGGTCATGGAACATTGTGATGACAAAATTCTGGAGCTTTGTGAGGAAAAATGCATGGAGCATTGTGATTATAGGGGACATGGAGCATTTTGATGACATGGGCAGGGAACACTGTGATGACAGGTGTTATGGAGCAATGGGCTGACAAGTGTCATGGAGCACTGTGATGAGAGGGGCCTTGGAGAATTGTGATGACAGGCGTCATGAGGCATTGAGATGGCAGTGGTCATGGAGCATTATGATGAAAGGTGTTATGGAGCACTGTGATTACAGGGGCCATGGAGCATTGTGAATACAAAGGCCATGGAGCATTGAGATGACAGTGGTCATGGAGCATTGTGATGAAAGTGGTAATGGATCATTGTGAGGACAAGTGTCCTGGGACCCTGTGATGACATGGTTCATGGAGCATTGTGATGACAATGGTCATGGCGAATTGTGATGACAATGTCATGGGGCATTGTGATGGCAGTGGTCATCTAGAAATGTGATTAAAGTTATTATGGAGCACAGGAATGAGAGGGGCCATGGAGCATTGTGATGACAAGTCTCATGGAGCATTGTGATGACAGGTGTCATGGAGCCTCGTGATGACAAATGCCATTGAGAATTGTGATCAGAGGTGACATTGGGCATTGTGATGAAAGGGGTCATGGAGTACTGGGAGTACAGGGGCCATGGAGCCTTGTGATAAAAAGTGACATGGAGAATAGTGATGACAGGCATCATAGAGCATTGTGATGACAAGTGCCATTTAGCATTTTGATGACAGGGGTCATCAGGCATTGTGTTGACGGGGGTCACGGAGCATTGTGATGACAAAGGCCATAGAGCATTGTGATGAGAGGGGTCATGGAGCATTGTGATGACATGGGCCATGGAGCATTGTGAAGACAAGATTCATGGAGCATTGTGATGACACGGGCATGAAGCATGGTGATGACAACAGACCTGGAGCATTGTGATGACAAGGGCATGGAGCATTGTGATTACAGGAGACTTGGGTCATTGTGATGAAATTGGCAGGGATCATTGTGATTAGAGGGATCATGGAGCATTGTGATGACAAGTGTCATGCAATATTGTGCTGACACAGATCATGGAGCATTTTGATGAGAGTGGCCTTGGAGCACAGTGATGAGAGACGTCATGGGGCATTATGGTGACAGTGGTCAAGGAGCATTGTGATGAAAGTGTTCATGGAGCAACGCGATTATCGGGACAATGGAGCATTGTGAATACAAAGGCCATGGAACATTGAGATAACAGAGTTCATGGAGCATTGTGATGACAAGGGTCTTGGGAGCTACTGATGACACATTTCATACAGCATTGAGATGGCAAGGGCCAAGGCGAATTGTGATGACACGTGTCATGGGGCATTGTGATGACATTGGTCATCTTGCATTGTGATGAGAGTGGTCATGTAGAATTTTGATTAAAGGTATCATGGAGCACTGTGATGACAAAGGCCAAGGAACATTGTGATGACAAGTGTCATTCAGCAATGTGATGACACGGGAATGGAGCATTATGATGAGAAGTGTTCTGGAGCATTGTGATGACAAGGGTATGGAGCATTGTGATTACAGGGACCATGGAGCATTGTGATGACAACGGCATGGAGCACTGTGATGACATTGGTCATTGAGCATTGTGATTACAAAGACCATGAGGCATTGTGATGACAGGGGCCTTGGAGCATTGTGATGACAATGGTCATCAAGCATTGTGATGACAGGGGTCATAGAGCATTGTGATGAGAAAGACCATGGAGCATGGTGATGACAGAGGCCATGGAACATTGTGATGACCAGGCCATGTACCATTGTGATGACAAGGGCAGGGAACCTTGTGGTGACCGGGGTCATGGAGCATTTTGATGACGACTTTCATGGAACGTTGTGATGACAGGGGTCATGGAGCATTGTGATGAAAGTTGTCCTGGAGCATTGTGATGACAGCGGTCACAGAGAATTGGGATGAAAGGTA
This sequence comes from Balaenoptera ricei, assembly GCF_028023285.1. NCBI lineage: Eukaryota > Metazoa > Chordata > Mammalia > Artiodactyla > Balaenopteridae > Balaenoptera > Balaenoptera ricei. The sequence goes on along the minus strand of NW_026777437.1, from coordinate 1,026,970 downwards.
TCATGCAGCATTGTGATGACAACGGTCATGGATCATTTTGATGACAGGGGTCATGGAACATTCTGATAACAAGGTTCATAAAGCATTTTGATGACAGGGGTCATGGAGCATTGTGTTGACACGAGCATGGAGCATTGTAATGATAGGATATCTGGAGCATTGTGATGAAAAGGGGATGGAGCATTTTGATGACAGGGTCCAAGGAGAATTGTGCTGACAATGGCATGGAGCATTGTGATGAAAAGGATACTGGAGCACTGTGAGGAAAGGAATCATGGATCATTGTGATGACAGGGGTCATGGAGCTTTGTGATGACAAGGGTCATGGAGCATTGTGATGACATGGTCAAGGAACATTGCGATGACAAGAATTCTGGAGCATTGTGATGAAAGGGCATGGTGCATTGTGATGAAAGGTGACAAGGAGCATTGTGACGATATGGGCAGAGAACTTTTTGATGACAGGGGTCATGGAGCATTGTGATAAAAAGTGTCATGGAACATTGTACTGACAGGGATCATGGAGCTTTTTGGTAAGAGAGGTCTTGGAGATTTGTGAAGGCAGGCGTCATGGGGCATTGTGATGACAGCGGTCTTGGAGCATTGGGATGAAAGGGGTCATGGAGCTCTGTGATTACAGGGGCCATGGAGCATTGTGAATACAAAGGCCATGGAGCATTGAGATGACAGGTTTCATGGAGCATTGTGATGAAAGTGATCATGGATCATTGTGATGACAAGTGTCCTGGAACCTTGTGATGACACAGTTCATGGAGCATTGTGATGACAAGGACCATGGCGAATTGTGGTATCATCTGTCATGGGGCATTGTGATGACAGTGGTCATGTAGAATTGTATTGAAAGGTAACATGGAGCACTCTGATGACAGGGGCCATGGAACATTGTGATGACAAAGGCCATGGAGCATTGTGATGACAAGTGTCATGGGGCATTTTGATGACATTGGCATGGAGCATTATGATGACAAGAGTTCTGGAGCATTTTGATGACCAGGGCATGGAGCATTGTGATGAAAGTTGTCCTGGAGCATTGTGATGACAGCGGTCACAGAGGATTGGGAAGAAAGGTATCATGCAGCATTGCGATGACAACGGTCAGGGATCATTTTGATGACAGGGGTCATGGAACATTCTGATAACAAGTTTCATCAAGCATTTTGATGACAGGGGTCATGGAGCATTGTGTTGACACGGGCATGGAGCATTGTAATGATAGGATATCTGGAGCATTGTGATGAAAAGGGGATGGAGCATTTTGATGACAGTGTCCAAGTAGCATTGTGCTGACAATGGCATGGAGCATTGTGATGAAAAGGGTACTGGAGCACTGTGAGGAAAGGAATCATGGATCATTGTGATGCCAGGGGTCATGGAGCTTTGTGATGACACGGGTCATGGAGCATTGTGATGACACGGTCAAGGAACATTGTGATGACAAGAAATCTGGAGCATTGTGATGAAAGGGCATGGAGCATTGTGATGAAAGGTGACAAGTAGCATTGTGATGATATGGGCAGAGAACTTTGTGATGACAGGGGTCATGGAGCATTGTGATGAAAAGTGTCATGGAACATTGTACTGACAGGGATCATGGAGCTTTTTGGTAAGGGAGCCCTTGGAGATTGGTGGTGGCAGGCGTCATGGGGCATTGTGATGACAGCGGTCTTGGAGCATTGTGATGAAAGGGGTCATGGAGCACTGTGATTACAGGGGCCATGGAGCATTGTGAATACAAAGGCTATGGAGCATTGAGATGACAGGGTTCATGGAGCATTGTGATGAAAGTGATCATGGATCATTGTGATGACAAGTGTCCTGAAACCTTGTGATGACACGGTTCATGGAGCATTGTTATGACAAGGACCATGGCGAATTGTGATGACATCTGAAATGGGGCATTGTGATGACAGTGGTCATGTAGAATTGTGATGAAAGGTATCAAGGAGCACTGTGATGACAGGGGCCATGGAACATTGTGATGACAAAGGCCATGGAGCATTGTGATGACAAGTGTCATGGGACATTTTGATGACATTGGCATGGAACATTATGATGACAAGAGTTCTGGAGAATTTTGATGACAAGGGCATGGAGCATTGTGATGACAGGGCCCATGGAGCATTGTGACGAAGAGGGCAGGGAACATTGTGATGACTGGGTTCATGGAGCCTTGTGATGAAAGGGGCCATGGAGCACTGAGATGACAGGCGTCTTGAGGTATGGTGATGACAGTGGTCATGGAGCATTGTGATGAAAGAGATCATGGAGCAATATGATAAGAGGGGACATGGAGCATTGTGATGACAGGTGTATTGGAGCATTGTGATGAAAATATTAATGGATCATTGTGATGACATGTGTCCTGGAACACTGTGATGACACGGTTCATCGAGTATTGTGATGACAAGGGTCATAGCGAATTGTGATAACAGGTGTCATGGGGCATTGTGATGACATTGATCATCTAGGAATTGTGATGAAAGGTATCATGGAGCACTGTGATGACTGGGGGCATGAAGCATTGTTATGAAAATTGTCCTGGATTATTGTGATGACAGCAGTCATGGAGAATTGGGATGACAGGGATTATGCAGCATTGTGTTGACATGGGTATGGACTATTGTGATGACAATGGTCATGGAGCAATGTGATGAAAGTTTTCATGGAATATCGTGATGAAAATTGCCTGGGAGCATTGTGACGATAAAGGCCATGGAGCATTGTGATGACAAGTGTCATGGAGCATTGTAATGAAAGCTTTCATTGTGCACTGTGATGACAAGGGGGATGGAGTATTGCGATGAAACTGGTCCTGGAGCATTGTGATAACAAAAGCCATGGAGCATTGTGATGACAGGCATCATGGAGAATTGTGAAGAAAGGGGCCAGGGGGAATTGTCATGACAATAGAGAAATGTGATGAAAATGGTCAGCGAGCATAGTGATTAAAGTGGTCATTGAGAATTGTGATGAAAAGTGACATAGAGCATTGTGATGACAAAGGTCATGGAGAACTGTGATGACCAGGGTCATGTAGCATTGTGATGACACGTTCATGGAACATTGTGATGACAAGAATTCTGAAGCATTGTGATGACAAGGGCCATGGAGCATTGTGATGCCACGGTCATGGAACATTGTGATGACAAAATTCTGGAGCTTTGTGAGGAAAAATGCATGGAGCATTGTGATTATAGGGGACATGGAGCATTTTGATGACATGGGCAGGGAACACTGTGATGACAGGTGTTATGGAGCAATGGGCTGACAAGTGTCATGGAGCACTGTGATGAGAGGGGCCTTGGAGAATTGTGATGACAGGCGTCATGAGGCATTGAGATGGCAGTGGTCATGGAGCATTATGATGAAAGGTGTTATGGAGCACTGTGATTACAGGGGCCATGGAGCATTGTGAATACAAAGGCCATGGAGCATTGAGATGACAGTGGTCATGGAGCATTGTGATGAAAGTGGTAATGGATCATTGTGAGGACAAGTGTCCTGGGACCCTGTGATGACATGGTTCATGGAGCATTGTGATGACAATGGTCATGGCGAATTGTGATGACAATGTCATGGGGCATTGTGATGGCAGTGGTCATCTAGAAATGTGATTAAAGTTATTATGGAGCACAGGAATGAGAGGGGCCATGGAGCATTGTGATGACAAGTCTCATGGAGCATTGTGATGACAGGTGTCATGGAGCCTCGTGATGACAAATGCCATTGAGAATTGTGATCAGAGGTGACATTGGGCATTGTGATGAAAGGGGTCATGGAGTACTGGGAGTACAGGGGCCATGGAGCCTTGTGATAAAAAGTGACATGGAGAATAGTGATGACAGGCATCATAGAGCATTGTGATGACAAGTGCCATTTAGCATTTTGATGACAGGGGTCATCAGGCATTGTGTTGACGGGGGTCACGGAGCATTGTGATGACAAAGGCCATAGAGCATTGTGATGAGAGGGGTCATGGAGCATTGTGATGACATGGGCCATGGAGCATTGTGAAGACAAGATTCATGGAGCATTGTGATGACACGGGCATGAAGCATGGTGATGACAACAGACCTGGAGCATTGTGATGACAAGGGCATGGAGCATTGTGATTACAGGAGACTTGGGTCATTGTGATGAAATTGGCAGGGATCATTGTGATTAGAGGGATCATGGAGCATTGTGATGACAAGTGTCATGCAATATTGTGCTGACACAGATCATGGAGCATTTTGATGAGAGTGGCCTTGGAGCACAGTGATGAGAGACGTCATGGGGCATTATGGTGACAGTGGTCAAGGAGCATTGTGATGAAAGTGTTCATGGAGCAACGCGATTATCGGGACAATGGAGCATTGTGAATACAAAGGCCATGGAACATTGAGATAACAGAGTTCATGGAGCATTGTGATGACAAGGGTCTTGGGAGCTACTGATGACACGTTTCATACAGCATTGAGATGACAAGGGCCAAGGCGAATTGTGATGACACGTGTCATGGGGCATTGTGATGACATTGGTCATCTTGCATTGTGATGAGAGTGGTCATGTAGAATTTTGATTAAAGGTATCATGGAGCACTGTGATGACAAAGGCCAAGGAACATTGTGATGACAAGTGTCATTCAGCAATGTGATGACACGGGAATGGAGCATTATGATGAGAAGTGTTCTGGAGCATTGTGATGACAAGGGTATGGAGCATTGTGATTACAGGGACCATGGAGCATTGTGATGACAACGGCATGGAGCACTGTGATGACATTGGTCATTGAGCATTGTGATTACAAAGACCATGAGGCATTGTGATGACAGGGGCCTTGGAGCATTGTGATGACAATGGTCATCAAGCATTGTGATGACAGGGGTCATAGAGCATTGTGATGAGAAAGACCATGGAGCATGGTGATGACAGAGGCCATGGAACATTGTGATGACCAGGCCATGTACCATTGTGATGACAAGGGCAGGGAACCTTGAGGTGACCGGGGTCATGGAGCATTTTGATGACGACTTTCATGGAACGTTGTGATGACAGGGGTCATGGAGCATTGTGATGAAAGTTGTCCTGGAGCATTGTGATGACAGCGGTCACAGAGAATTGGGATGAAAGGTATCATGCAGCATTGTGATGACAACGGTCATGGATCATTTTGATGACAGGGGTCATGGAACATTCTGATAACAAGGTTCATAAAGCATTTTGATGACAGGGGTCATGGAGCATTGTGTTGACACGAGCATGGAGCATTGTAATGATAGGATATCTGGAGCATTGTGATGAAAAGGGGATGGAGCATTTTGATGACAGGGTCCAAGGAGAATTGTGCTGACAATGGCATGGAGCATTGTGATGAAAAGGATACTGGAGCACTGTGAGGAAAGGAATCATGGATCATTGTGATGACAGGGGTCATGGAGCTTTGTGATGACAAGGGTCATGGAGCATTGTGATGACATGGTCAAGGAACATTGCGATGACAAGAATTCTGGAGCATTGTGATGAAAGGGCATGGTGCATTGTGATGAAAGGTGACAAGGAGCATTGTGACGATATGGGCAGAGAACTTTTTGATGACAGGGGTCATGGAGCATTGTGATAAAAAGTGTCATGGAACATTGTACTGACAGGGATCATGGAGCTTTTTGGTAAGAGAGGTCTTGGAGATTTGTGAAGGCAGGCGTCATGGGGCATTGTGATGACAGCGGTCTTGGAGCATTGGGATGAAAGGGGTCATGGAGCTCTGTGATTACAGGGGCCATGGAGCATTGTGAATACAAAGGCCATGGAGCATTGAGATGACAGGTTTCATGGAGCATTGTGATGAAAGTGATCATGGATCATTGTGATGACAAGTGTCCTGGAACCTTGTGATGACACAGTTCATGGAGCATTGTGATGACAAGGACCATGGCGAATTGTGGTATCATCTGTCATGGGGCATTGTGATGACAGTGGTCATGTAGAATTGTATTGAAAGGTAACATGGAGCACTCTGATGACAGGGGCCATGGAACATTGTGATGACAAAGGCCATGGAGCATTGTGATGACAAGTGTCATGGGGCATTTTGATGACATTGGCATGGAGCATTATGATGACAAGAGTTCTGGAGCATTTTGATGACCAGGGCATGGAGCATTGTGATGAAAGTTGTCCTGGAGCATTGTGATGACAGCGGTCACAGAGGATTGGGAAGAAAGGTATCATGCAGCATTGCGATGACAACGGTCAGGGATCATTTTGATGACAGGGGTCATGGAACATTCTGATAACAAGTTTCATCAAGCATTTTGATGACAGGGGTCATGGAGCATTGTGTTGACACGGGCATGGAGCATTGTAATGATAGGATATCTGGAGCATTGTGATGAAAAGGGGATGGAGCATTTTGATGACAGTGTCCAAGTAGCATTGTGCTGACAATGGCATGGAGCATTGTGATGAAAAGGGTACTGGAGCACTGTGAGGAAAGGAATCATGGATCATTGTGATGACAGGGGTCATGGAGTTTTGAGATGACAAGGGTCATGGAGCATTGTGATGAAACGGTCAAGGAACATTGCGATGACAAGAATTCTGGAGCATTGTGAGGAAAGGGCATGGAGCATTGTGATGAAAGGTGACAAGGAGCATTGTGACGATATGGGCAGAGAACTTTTTGATGACAGGGGTCATGGAGCATTGTGATAAAAAGTGTCATGGAACATTGTACTGACAGGGGTCATGGAGCATTTTGGTAAGAGAGGTCTTGGAGATTTGTGAAGGCAGGCGTCATGGGGCATTGTGATGACAGCGGTCTTGGAGCATTGGGATGAAAGGGGTCATGGAGCTCTGTGATTACAGGGGCCATGGAGCATTGTGAATACAAAGGCCATGGAGCATTGAGATGACAGGGTTCATGGAGCATTGTGATGAATGTGATCATGGATCATTGTGAAGACAAGTGTCCTGAAACCTTGTGATGACACAGTTCATGGAGCACTGTGATGGACAAAAGCCATAGAGCATTCTGATGAGAGGGGTCATGGAGCATTGTGATGACATGGGCCATGGAGCATTGTGAAGACAAGATTCATGGAGCATTGTGATGACACGGGCATGAAGCATGGTGATGACAACAGACCTGGAGCATTGTGATGACAAGGGCATGGAGCATTGTGATTACAGGAGACTTGGGTCATTGTGACGAGATTGGCAGGGATCATTGTGATTAGTGGGATCATGGAGCATTGTGATGACAAGTGTCATGCAATATTGTGCTGACACAGATCATGGGGCATTTTGATGAGAGTGGCCTTGGAGCACAGTGATGAGAGACGTCATGGGGCATTATGGTGACAGTGGTCAAGGAGCATTGTGATGAAAGTGTTCATGGAGCAACGCGATTATCGGGACAATGGAGCATTGTGAATACAAAGGCCATGGAACATTGAGATAACAGAGTTCATGGAGCATTGTGATGACAAGGGTCTTGGGAGCTACTGATGACACGTTTCATACAGCATTGAGATGACAAGGGCCAAGGCGAATTGTGATGACACGTGTCATGGGGCATTGTGATGACATTGGTCATCTTGCATTGTGATGAGAGTGGTCATGTAGAATTTTGATTAAAGGTATCATGGAGCACTGTGATGACAAAGGCCAAGGAACATTGTGATGACAAGTGTCATTCAGCAATGTGATGACACGGGAATGGAGCATTATGATGACAAGTGTTCTGGAGCATTGTGATGACAAGGGTATGGAGCATTGTGATTACAGGGACCATGGAGCATTGTGATGACAACGGCATGGAGCACTGTGATGACATTGGTCATTGAGCATTGTGATTACAAAGACCATGAGGCATTGTGATGACAGGGGCCTTGGAGCATTGTGATGACCAGGCCATGTACCATTGTGATGACAAGGGCAGGGAACCTTGTGGTGACCGGGGTCATGGAGCATTTTGATGACAACTTTCATGGAACGTTGTGATGACAGGGGTCATGGAGCATTGTGATGAAAGTTGTCCTGGAGCATTGTGATGACAGCGGTCACAGAGAATTGGGATGAAAGGTATCATGCAGCATTGTGATGACAACGGTCATGGATCATTTGGATGACAGGGGTCTTGGAGCATTGTGTTGACACGAGCATGGAGCATTGTAATGATAGGATATCTGGAGCATTGTGATGAAAAGGGGATGGAGCATTTTGATGACAGGGTCCAAGGAGAATTGTGCTGACAATGGCATGGAGCATTGTGATGAAAAGGGTACTGGAGCACTGTGAGGAAAGGAATCATGGATCATTGTGATGACAGGGGTCATGGAGCTTTGTGATGACAAGGGTCATGGAGCATTGTGATGACATGGTCAAGGAACATTGCGATGACAAGAATTCTGGAGCATTGTGATGAAAGGGCATGGAGCATTGTGATGAAAGGTGACAAGGAGCATTGTGACGATATGGGCAGAGAACTTTTTGATGACAGGGGTCATGGAGCATTGTGATAAAAAGTGTCATGGAACATTGTACTGACAGGGATCATGGAGCTTTTTGGTAAGAGAGGTCTTGGAGATTTGTGAAGGCAGGCGTCATGGGGCATTGTGATGACAGCGGTCTTGGAGCATTGGGATGAAAGGTGTCATGGAGCTCTGTGATTACAGGGGCCATGGAGCATTGTGAATACAAAGGCCATGGAGCATTGAGATGACAGGGTTCATGGAGCATTGTGATGAAAGTGATCATGGATCATTGTGATGACAAGTGTCCTGGAACCTTGTGATGACACAGTTCATGGAGCATTGTGATGACAAGGACCATGGCGAATTGTGGTATCATCTGTCATGGGGCATTGTGATGACAGTGGTCATGTAGAATTGTATTGAAAGGTAACATGGAGCACTCTGATGACAGGGGCCATGGAACATTGTGATGACAAAGGCCATGGAGCATTGTGATGACAAGTGTCATGGGGCATTTTGATGACATTGGCATGGAGCATTATGATGACAAGAGTTCTGGAGCATTTTGATGACCAGGGCATGGAGCATTGTGATGAAAGTTGTCCTGGAGCATTGTGATGACAGCGGTCACAGAGGATTGGGATGAAAGGCATCATGCAGCATTGCGATGACAACGGTCAGGGATCATTTTGATGACAGGGGTCATGGAACATTCTGATAACAAGTTTCATCAAGCATTTTGATGACAGGGGTCATGGAGCATTGTGTTGACACGGGCATGGAGCATTGTAATGATAGGATATCTGGAGCATTGTGATGAAAAGGGGATGGAGCATTTTGATGACAGGGTCCAAGGAGCATTGTGCTGACAATGGCATGGAGCATTGTGATGAAAATGGTACTGGAGCACTCTGAGGAAAGGAATCATAGATCATTGTGATGCCAGGGGTCATGGAGCTTTGTGATGACACGAGTCATGGAGCATTGTGATGACACGGTCAAGGAACATTGTGATGACAAGAAATCTGGAGCATTGTGATGAAAGGGCATGGAGCATTGTGATGAAAGGTGACAAGTAGCATTGTGATGATATGGGCAGAGAACTTTGTGATGACAGGGTTCATGGAGCCTTGTGATGAAAAGTGTCATGGAACATTGTACTGACAGGGATCATGGAGCTTTTTGGTAAGGGAGCCCTTGGAGATTGGTGGTGGCAGGCGTCATGGGGCATTGTGATGACAGCGGTCTTGGAGCATTGTGATGAAAGGGGTCATGGAGCACTGTGATTACAGGGGCCATGGAGCATTGTGAATACAAAGGCTATGGAGCATTGAGATGACAGGGTTCAGGGAGCATTGTGATGAAAGTGATCATGGATCATTGTGATGACAAGTGTCCTGAAACCTTGTGATGACACGGTTCATGGAGCATTGTTATGACAAGGACCATGGCGAATTGTGATGACATCTGAAATGGGGCATTGTGATGACAGTGGTCATGTAGAATTGTGATGAAAGGTATCAGGGAGAACTGTGATGACAGGGGCCATGGAACATTGTGATGACAAAGGCCATGGAGCATTGTGATGACAAGTGTCATGGGACATTTTGATGACATTGGCATGGAACATTATGATGACAAGAGTTCTGGAGAATTTTGATGACAAGGGCATGGAGCATTGTGATGACTGGGTTCATGGAGCCTTGTGATGAAAGGGGCCATGGAGCACTGAGATGACAGGCGTCTTGAGGTATGGTGATGACAGTGGTCATGGAGCATTGTGATGAAAGAGATCATGGAGCAATATGATAAGAGGGGACATGGAGCATTGTGATGACAGGTGTATTGGAGCATTGTGATGAAAATATTAATGGATCATTGTGATGACATGTGTCCTGGAACACTGTGATGACACGGTTCATCGAGTATTGTGATGACAAGGGTCATAGCGAATTGTGATAACAGGTGTCATGGGGCATTGTGATGACATTGATCATCTAGGAATTGTGATGAAAGGTATCATGGAGCACTGTGATGACTGGGGGCATGAAGCATTGTTATGAAAATTGTCCTGGATTATTGTGATGACAGCAGTCATGGAGAATTGGGATGACAGGGATTATGCAGCATTGTGTTGACATGGGTATGGACTATTGTGATGACAATGGTCATGGAGCAATGTGATGAAAGTTTTCATGGAATATCGTGATGAAAAGTGCCTGGGAGCATTGTGACGATAAAGGCCATGGAGCATTGTGATGACAAGTGTCATGGAGCATTGTAATGAAAGCTTTCATTGTGCACTGTGATGACAAGGGGGATGGAGTATTGTGATGAAACTGGTCCTGGAACATTGTGATAACAAAAGCCATGGAGCATTGTGATGACAGGCATCATGGAGAATTGTGAAGAAAGGGGCCATGGGGAATTGTAATGACAATAGAGAAATGTGATGAAAATGGTCAGCGAGCATAGTGATTAAAGTGGTCATTGAGAATTGTGATGAAAAGTGACATAGAGCATTGTGATGACAAAGGTCATGGAGAACTGTGATGACCAGTGTCATGTAGCATTGTGATGACACGTTCATGGAACATTGTGATGACAAGAATTCTGGAGCATTGTGATGACAAGGGCCATGGAGCATTGTGATGCCACGGTCATGGAACATTGTGATGACAAAATTCTGGAGCTTTGTGAGGAAAAAGGCATGGAGCATTGTGATTATAGGGGACATGGAGCATTTTGATGACATGGGCAGGGAACACTGTGATGACAGGTGTTATGGAGCAATGGGATGACAAGTGTCATGGAGCACTGTGATGAGAGGGGCCTTGGAGAATTGTGATGACAGGCGTCATGAGGCATTGAGATGGCAGTGGTCATGGAGCATTATGATGAAAGGTGTTATGGAGCACTGTGATTACTGGGGCCTTGGAGAATTGTGATGACAGGCGTCATGAGGCATTGAGATGGCAGTGGTCATGGAGCATTATGATGAAAGGTGTTATGGAGCACTGTGATTACAGGGGCCATGGAGCATTGTGAATACAAAGGCCATGGAGCATTGAGATGACAGTGGTCATGGAGCATTGTGATGAAAGTTGTAATGGATCATTGTGATGACAAGTGTCCTGGGACCCTGTGATGACATGGTTCATGGAGCATTGTGATGAGAATGGTCATGGCGAATTGTGATGACAATGTCATGGGGCATTGTGATGGCAGTGCTCATCTAGAAATGTGATTAAAGTTATTATGGAGCACAGGAAGGAGAGGGGCCATGGAGCATTGTGATGACAGGTGTCATGGAGCATCGTGATGACAAATGCCATTGAGAATTGTGATCAGAGGTGACATTGGGCATTGTGATGAAAGGGGTCATGGATTACTGGGAGTACAGGGGCCATGGAGCCTTGTGATAACAAGTGACATGGAGAATAGTGATGACAGGCATCATAGAGCATTGTGATGACAAGTGCCATTTAGCATTTTGATGACAGGGGTCATCAGGCATTGTGTTGACGGGGGTCACGGAGCATTGTGATGACAAAGGCCATAGAGCATTGTGATGAGAGGGGTCATGGAGCATTGTGATGACACGGGCATGAAGCATGGTGATGACAACAGACCTGGAGCATTGTGATGACAAGGGCATGGAGCATTGTGATTACAGGAGACTTGGGTCATTGTGATGAGATTGGCAGGGATCATTGTGATTAGTGGGATCATGGAGCATTGTGATGACAAGTGTCATGCAATATTGTGCTGACACAGATCATGGGGCATTTTGATGAGAGTGGCCTTGGAGCACAGTGATGAGAGACGTCATGGGGCATTATGGTGACAGTGGTCAAGGAGCATTGTGATGAAAGTGTTCATGGAGCAACGCGATTATCGGGACAATGGAGCATTGTGAATACAAAGGCCATGGAACATTGAGATAACAGAGTTCATGGAGCATTGTGATGACAAGGGTCTTGGGAGCTACTGATGACACGTTTCATACAGCATTGAGATGACAAGGGCCAAGGCGAATTGTGATGACACGTGTCATGGGGCATTGTGATGACATTGGTCATCTTGCATTGTGATGAGAGTGGTCATGTAGAATTTTGATTAAAGGTATCATGGAGCACTGTGATGACAAAGGCCAAGGAACATTGTGATGACAAGTGTCATTCAGCAATGTGATGACACGGGAATGGAGCATTATGATGACAAGTGTTCTGGAGCATTGTGATGACAAGGGTATGGAGCATTGTGATTACAGGGACCATGGAGCATTGTGATGACAACGGCATGGAGCACTGTGATGACATTGGTCATTGAGCATTGTGATTACAAAGACCATGAGGCATTGTGATGACAGGGGCCTTGGAGCATTGTGATGACCAGGCCATGTACCATTGTGATGACAAGGGCAGGGAACCTTGTGGTGACCGGGGTCATGGAGCATTTTGATGACAACTTTCATGGAACGTTGTGATGACAGGGGTCATGGAGCATTGTGATGAAAGTTGTCCTGGAGCATTGTGATGACAGCGGTCACAGAGAATTGGGATGAAAGGTATCATGCAGCATTGTGATGACAACGGTCATGGATCATTTGGATGACAGGGGTCTTGGAGCATTGTGTTGACACGAGCATGGAGCATTGTAATGATAGGATATCTGGAGCATTGTGATGAAAAGGGGATGGAGCATTTTGATGACAGGGTCCAAGGAGAATTGTGCTGACAATGGCATGGAGCATTGTGATGAAAAGGGTACTGGAGCACTGTGAGGAAAGGAATCATGGATCATTGTGATGACAGGGGTCATGGAGCTTTGTGATGACAAGGGTCATGGAGCATTGTGATGACACGGTCAAGGAACATTGCGATGACAAGAATTCTGGAGCATTGTGATGAAAGGGCATGGAGCATTGTGATGAAAGGTGACAAGGAGCATTGTGACGATATGGGCAGAGAACTTTTTGATGACAGGGGTCATGGAGCATTGTGATAAAAAGTGTCATGGAACATTGTACTGACAGGGATCATGGAGCTTTTTGGTAAGAGAGGTCTTGGAGATTTGTGAAGGCAGGCGTCATGGGGCATTGTGATGACAGCGGTCTTGGAGCATTGGGATGAAAGGGGTCATGGAGCTCTGTGATTACAGGGGCCATGGAGCATTGTGAATACAAAGGCCATGGAGCATTGAGATGACAGGGTTCATGGAGCATTTTGATGAAAGTGATCATGGATCATTGTGATGACAAGTGTCCTGGAACCTTGTGATGACACAGTTCATGGAGCATTGTGATGACAAGGACCATGGCGAATTGTGGTATCATCTGTCATGGGGCATTGTGATGACAGTGGTCATGTAGAATTGTATTGAAAGGTAACATGGAGCACTCTGATGACAGGGGCCATGGAACATTGTGATGACAAAGGCCATGGAGCATTGTGATGACAAGTGTCATGGGGCATTTTGATGACATTGGCATGGAGCATTATGATGACAAGAGTTCTGGAGCATTTTGATGACCAGGGCATGGAGCATTGTGATAAAAGTTGTCCTGGAGCATTGTGATGACAGCGGTCACAGAGGATTGGGATGAAAGGCATCATGCAGCATTGCGATGACAACGGTCAGGGATCATTTTGATGACAGGGGTCATGGAACATTCTGATAACAAGTTTCATCAAGCATTTTGATGACAGGGGTCATGGAGCATTGTGTTGACACGGGCATGGAGCATTGTAATGATAGGATATCTGGAGCATTGTGATGAAAAGGGGATGGAGCATTTTGATGACAGGGTCCAAGGAGCATTGTGCTGACAATGGCATGGAGCATTGTGATGAAAATGGTACTGGAGCACTCTGAGGAAAGGAATCATAGATCATTGTGATGCCAGGGGTCATGGAGCTTTGTGATGACACGAGTCATGGAGCATTGTGATGACACGGTCAGGAACATTGTGATGACAAGAAATCTGGAGCATTGTGATGAAAGAGCATGGAGCATTGTGATGAAAGGTGACAAGTAGCATTGTGATGATATGGGCAGAGAACTTTGTGATGACAGGGTTCATGGAGGCTTGTGATGAAAAGTGTCATGGAACATTGTACTGACAGGGATCATGGAGCTTTTTGGTAAGGGAGCCCTTGGAGATTGGTGGTGGCAGGCGTCATGGGGCATTGTGATGACAGCGGTCTTGGAGCATTGTGATGAAAGGGGTCATGGAGCACTGTGATTACAGGGGCCATGGAGCATTGTGAATACAAAGGCTATGGAGCATTGAGATGACAGGGTTCAGGGAGCATTGTTATGACAAGGACCATGGCGAATTGTGATGACATCTGAAATGGGGCATTGTGATGACAGTGGTCATGTAGAATTGTGATGAAAGGTATCAGGGAGAACTGTGATGACAGGGGCCATGGAACATTGTGATGACAAAGGCCATGGAGCATTGTGATGACAAGTGTCATGGGACATTTTGATGACATTGGCATGGAACATTATGATGACAAGAGTTCTGGAGAATTTTGATGACAAGGGCATGGAGCATTGTGATGACTGGGTTCATGGAGCCTTGTGATGAAAGGGGCCATGGAGCACTGAGATGACAAGCGTCTTGAGGTATGGTGATGACAGTGGTCATGGAGCATTGTGATGAAAGAGATCATGGAGCAATATGATAAGAGGGGACATGGAGCATTGTGATGACAGGTGTATTGGAGCATTGTGATGAAAATATTAATGGATCATTGTGATGACATGTGTCCTGGAACACTGTGATGACACGGTTCATCGAGTATTGTGATGACAAGGGTCATAGCGAATTGTGATAACAGGTGTCATGGGGCATTGTGATGACATTGATCATCTAGGAATTGTGATGAAAGGTATCATGGAGCACTGTGATGACTGGGGGCATGAAGCATTGTTATGAAAATTGTCCTGGATTATTGTGATGACAGCAGTCATGGAGAATTGGGATGACAGGGATTATGCAGCATTGTGTTGACATGGGTATGGACTATTGTGATGACAATGGTCATGGAGCAATGTGATGAAAGTTTTCATGGAATATCGTGATGAAAAGTGCCTGGGAGCATTGTGACGATAAAGGCCATGGAGCATTGTGATGACAAGTGTCATGGAGCATTGTAATGAAAGCTTTCATTGTGCACTGTGATGACAAGGGGGATGGAGTATTGTGATGAAACTGGTCCTGGAACATTGTGATAACAAAAGCCATGGAGCATTGTGATGACAGGCATCATGGAGAATTGTGAAGAAAGGGGCCATGGGGAATTGTAATGACAATAGAGAAATGTGATGAAAATGGTCAGCGAGCATAGTGATTAAAGTGGTCATTGAGAATTGTGATGAAAAGTGACATAGAGCATTGTGATGACAAAGGTCATGGAGAACTGTATTGACCAGTGTCATGTAGCATTGTGATGACACGTTCATGGAACATTGTGATGACAAGAATTCTGGAGCATTGTGATGACAAGGGCCATGGAGCATTGTGATGCCACGGTCATGGAACATTGTGATGACAAAATTCTGGAGCTTTGTGAGGAAAAAGGCATGGAGCATTGTGATTATAGGGGACATGGAGCATTTTGATGACATGGGCAGGGAACACTGTAATGACAGGTGTTATGGAGCAATGGGATGACAACTGTCATGGAGCACTGTGATGAGAGGGGCCTTGGAGAATTGTGATGACAGGCGTCATGAGGCATTGAGATGGCAGTGGTCATGGAGCATTATGATGAAAGGTGTTATGGAGCACTGTGATTACTGGGGCCTTGGAGAATTGTGATGACAGGCGTCATGAGGCATTGAGATGGCAGTGGTCATGGAGCATTATGATGAAAGGTGTTATGGAGCACTGTGATTACAGGGGCCATGGAGCATTGTGAATACAAAGGCCATGGAGCATTGAGATGACAGTGGTCATGGAGCATTGTGATGAAAGTGGTAATGGATCATTGTGATGACAAGTGTCCTGGGACCCTGTGATGACATGGTTCATGGAGCATTGTGATGACAATGGTCATGGCGAATTGTGATGACAATGTCATGGGGTATTGTGATGGCAGTGGTCATCTAGAAATGTGATTAAATTTATTATGGAGCACAGGAAGGAGAGGGGCCATGGAGCATTGTGATGACAGGTGTCATGGAGCATCGTGATGACAAATGCCATTGAGAATTGTGATCAGAGGTGACATTGGGCATTGTGATGAAAGGGGTCATGGAGTACTGGGAGTACAGGGGCCATGGAGCCTTGTGATAACAAGTGACATGGAGAATAGTGATGACGGGCATCATAGAGCATTGTGATGACAAGTGCCATTTAGCATTTTGATGACAGGGGTCATCAGGCATTGTGTTGACGGGGGTCACGGAGCATTGTGATGACAATGGCCATAGAGCATTGTGATGAGAGGGGTCATGGAGCATTGTGATGACATGGGCCATGGAGCATTGTGAAGACAAGATTCATGGAGCATTGTGATGACATGGGCATGAAGCATGGTGATGACAACAGACCTGGAGCATTGTGATGACAAGGGCATGGAGCATTGTGATTACAGGAGACTTGGGTCATTGTGATGAAATTGGCAGGGATCATTGTGATTAGTGGGATCATGGAGCATTGTGATGACAAGTGTCATGCAATATTGTGCTGACACAGATCATGGGGCATTTTGATGAGAGTGGCCTTGGAGCACAGTGATGAGAGACGTCATGGGGCATTATGGTGACAGTGGTCAAGGAGCATTGTGATGAAAGTGTTCATGGAGCAACGCGATTATCGGGACAATGGAGCATTGTGAATACAAAGGCCATGGAACATTGAGATAACAGAGTTCATGGAGCATTGTGATGACAAGGGTCTTGGGAGCTACTGATGACACGTTTCATACAGCATTGAGATGACAAGGGCCAAGGCGAATTGTGATGACACGTGTCATGGGGCATTGTGATGACATTGGTCATCTTGCATTGTGATGAGAGTGGTCATGTAGAATTTTGATTAAAGGTATCATGGAGCACTGTGATGACAAAGGCCAAGGAACATTGTGATGACAAGTGTCATTCAGCAATGTGATGACACGGGAATGGAGCATTATGATGACAAGTGTTCTGGAGCATTGTGATGACAAGGGTATGGAGCATTGTGATTACAGGGACCATGGAGCATTGTGATGACAACGGCATGGAGCACTGTGATGACATTGGTCATTGAGCATTGTGATTACAAAGACCATGAGGCATTGTGATGACAGGGGCCTGGGAGCATTGTGATGACAATGGTCATCAAGCATTGTGATGACAGGGGTCATAGAGCATTGTGATGAGAAAGACCATGGAGCATGGTGATGACAGAGGCCATGGAACATTGTGATGACCATGCCATGTACCATTGTGATGACAAGGGCAGGGAACCTTGTGGTGACCGGGGTCATGGAGCATTTTGATGACAACTTTCATGGAACGTTGTGATGACAGGGGTCATGGAGCATTGTGATGAAAGTTGTCCTGGAGCATTGTGATGACAGCGGTCACAGAGAATTGGGATGAAAGGTATCATGCAGCATTGTGATGACAACGGTCATGGATCATTTTGATGACAGGGGTCATGGAGCATTGTGTTGACACGAGCATGGAGCATTGTAATGATAGGATATCTGGAGCATTGTGATGAAAAGGGGATGGAGCATTTTGATGACAGGGTCCAAGGAGAATTGTGCTGACAATGGCATGGAGCATTGTGATGAAAAGGATACTGGAGCACTGTGAGGAAAGGAATCATGGATCATTGTGATGACAGGGGTCATGGAGCTTTGTGATGACAAGGGTCATGGAGCATTGTGATGACACGGTCAAGGAACATTGCGATGACAAGAATTCTGGAGCATTGTGATGAAAGGGCATGGAGCATGGTGATGAAAGGTGACAAGGAGCATTGTGACGATATGGGCAGAGAACTTTTTGATGACAGGGGTCATGGAGCATTGTGATAAAAAGTGTCATGGAACATTGTACTGACAGGGATCATGGAGCTTTTTGGTAAGAGAGGTCTTGGAGATTTGTGAAGGCAGGCGTCATGGGGCATTGTGATGACAGCGGTCTTGGAGCATTGGGATGAAAGGGGTCATGGAGCTCTGTGATTACAGGGGCCATGGAGCATTGTGAATACAAAGGCCATGGAGCATTGAGATGACAGGGTTCATGGAGCATTGTGATGAAAGTGATCATGGATCATTGTGATGACAAGTGTCCTGGAACCTTGTGATGACACAGTTCATGGAGCATTGTGATGACAAGGACCATGGCGAATTGTGGTATCATCTGTCATGGGGCATTGTGATGACAGTGGTCATGTAGAATTGTATTGAAAGGTAACATGGAGCACTCTGATGACAGGGGCCATGGAACATTGTGATGACAAAGGCCATGGAGCATTGTGATGACAAGTGTCATGGGGCATTTTGATGACATTGGCATGGAGCATTATGATGACAAGAGTTCTGGAGCATTTTGATGACCAGGGCATGGAGCATTGTGATGAAAGTTGTCCTGGAGCATTGTGATGACAGCGGTCACAGAGGATTGGGATGAAAGGTATCATGCAGCATTGCGATGACAACGGTCAGGGATCATTTTGATGACAGGGGTCATGGAACATTCTGATAACAAGTTTCATCAAGCATTTTGATGACAGGGGTCATGGAGCATTGTGTTGACACGGGCATGGAGCATTGTAATGATAGGATATCTGGAGCATTGTGATGAAAAGGGGATGGAGCATTTTGATGACAGGGTCCAAGGAGCATTGTGCTGACAATGGCATGGAGCATTGTGATGAAAATGGTACTGGAGCACTCTGAGGAAAGGAATCATGGATCATTGTGATGCCAGGGGTCATGGAGGTTTGTGATGACACGAGTCATGGAGCATTGTGATGACACGGTAAAGGAACATTGTGATGACAAGAAATCTGGAGCATTGTGATGAAAGGGCATGGAGCATTGTGATGAAAGGTGACAAGTAGCATTGTGATGATATGGGCAGTGAACTTTGTGATGACAGGGTTCATGGAGCCTTGTGATGAAAAGTGTCATGGAACATTGTACTGACAGGGATCATGGAGCTTTTTGGTAAGGGAGCCCTTGGAGATTGGTGGTGGCAGGCGTCATGGGGCATTGTGATGACAGCGGTCTTGGAGCATTGGGATGAAAGGGGTCATGGAGCACTGTGATTACAGGGGCCATGGAGCATTGTGAATACAAAGGCTATGGAGCATTGAGATGACAGGGTTCAGGGAGCATTGTGATGAAAGTGATCATGGATCATTGTGATGACAAGTGTCCTGAAACCTTGTGATGACACGGTTCATGGAGCATTGTTATGACAAGGACCATGGCGAATTGTGATGACATCTGAAATGGGGCATTGTGATGACAGTGGTCATGTAGAATTGTGATGAAAGGTATCAAGGAGCACTGTGATGACAGGGGCCATGGAACATTGTGATGACAAAGGCCATGGAGCATTGTGATGACAAGTGTCATGGGACATTTTGATGACATTGGCATGGAACATTATGATGACAAGAGTTCTGGAGAATTTTGATGACAAGGGCATGGAGCATTGTGATGACAGGGCCCATGGAGCATTGTGACGAAGAGGGCAGGGAACATTGTGATGACTGGGTTCATGGAGCCTTGTGATGAAAGGGGCCATGGAGCACTGAGATGACAGGCATCTTGAGGTATGGTGATGACAGTGGTCATGGAGCATTGTGATGAAAGAGATCATGGAGCAATATGATAAGAGGGGACATGGAGCATTGTGATGACAAGTGTATTGGAGCATTGTGATGAAAATATTAATGGATCATTGTGATGACATGTGTCCTGGAACACTGTGATGACACGGTTCATCGTGTATTGTGATGACAAGGGTCATAGCGAATTGTGATAACAGGTGTCATGGGGCATTGTGATGACATTGATCATCTAGGAATTGTGATGAAAGGTATCATGGAGCACTGTGATGACTGGGGGCATGAAGCATTGTTATGAAAATTGTCCTGGATTATTGTGATGACAGCAGTCATGGAGAATTGGGATGACAGGGATTATGCAGCATTGTGTTGACATGGGTATGGACTATTGTGATGACAATGGTCATGGAGCAATGTGATGAAAGTTTTCATGGAATATCGTGATGAAAAGTGCCTGGGAGCATTGTGACGATAAAGGCCATGGAGCATTGTGATGACAAGTGTCATGGAGCATTGTAATGAAAGCTTTCATTGTGCACTGTGATGACAAGGGGGATGGAGTATTGTGATGAAACTGGTCCTGGAACATTGTGATAACAAAAGCCATGGAGCATTGTGATGACAGGCATCATGGAGAATTGTGAAGAAAGGGGCCATGGGGAATTGTAATGACAATAGAGAAATGTGATGAAAATGGTCAGCGAGCATAGTGATTAAAGTGGTCATTGAGAATTGTGATGAAAAGTGACATAGAGCATTGTGATGGCAAAGGTCATGGAGAACTGTGATGACCAGGGTCATGTAGCATTGTGATGACACCTTCATGGAACATTGTGATGACAAGAATTCTGAAGCATTGTGATGACAAGGGCCATGGAGCATTGTGATGCCACGGTCATGGAACATTGTGATGACAAAGTTCTGGAGCTTTGTGAGGAAAAAGGCATGGAGCATTGTGATTATAGGGGACATGGAGCATTTTGACGACATGGGCAGGGAACACTGTGATGACAGGTGTTATGGAGCAATGGGATGACAAGTGTCATGGAGCACTGTGATGAGAGGGGCCTTGGAGAATTGTGATGACAGGCGTCATGAGGCATTGAGATGGCAGTGGTCATGGAGCATTATGATGAAAGGTGTTATGGAGCACTGTGATTACAGGGGCCATGGAGCATTGTGAATACAAAGGCCATGGAGCATTGAGATGACAGTGGTCATGGAGCATTGTGATGAAAGTGGTAATGGATCATTGTGATGCCAAGTGTCCTGGGACCCTGTGATGACATGGTTCATGGAGCATTGTGATGACAATGGTCATGGCGAATTGTGATGACAATGTCATGGGGCATTGTGATGGCAGTGGTCATCTAGAAATGTGATTAAAGTTATTATGGAGCACAGGAAGGAGAGGGGCCATGGAGCATTGTGATGACAAGTCTCATGGAGCATTGTGATGACAGGTGTCATGGAGCATCGTGATGACAAATGCCATTGAGAATTGTGATCAGAGGTGACATTGGGCATTGTGATGAAAGGGGTCATGGAGTACTGGGAGTACAGGGGCCATGGAGCCTTGTGATAACAAGTGACATGGAGAATAGTGATGACAGGCATCATAGAGCATTGTGATGACAAGTGCCATTTAGCATTTTGATGACAGGGGTCATCAGGCATTGTGTTGACGGGGGTCACAGAGCATTGTGATGACAAAGGCCATAGAGCATTGTGATGAGAGGGGTCATGGAGCATTGTGATGACATGGGCCATGGAGCATTGTGAGGACAAGATTCATGGAGCATTGTGATGACACGGGCATGAAGCATGGTGATGACAACAGACCTGGAGCATTGTGATGACAAGGGCATGGAGCATTGTGATTACAGGAGACTTGGGTCATTGTGATGAAATTGGCAGGGATCATTGTGATTAGAGGGATCATGGAGCATTGTGATGACAAGTGTCATGCAATATTGTGCTGACACAGATTATGGGGCATTTTGATGAGAGTGGCCTTGGAGCACAGTGATGAGAGACGTCATGGGGCATTATGGTGACAGTGGTCAAGGAGCATTGTGATGAAAGTGTTCATGGAGCAACGCGATTATCGGGACAATGGAGCATTGTGAATACAAAGGCCATGGAACATTGAGATAACAGAGTTCATGGAGCATTGTGATGACAAGGGTCTTGGGAGCTACTGATGACACGTTTCATACAGCATTGAGATGACAAGGGCCAAGGCGAATTGTGATGACACGTGTCATGGGGCATTGTGATGACATTGGTCATCTTGCATTGTGATGAGAGTGGTCATGTAGAATTTTGATTAAAGGTATCATGGAGCACTGTGATGACAAAGGCCAAGGAACATTGTGATGACAAGTGTCATTCAGCAATGTGATGACACGGGAATGGAGCATTATGATGACAAGTGTTCTGGAGCATTGTGATGACAAGGGTATGGAGCATTGTGATTACAGGGACCATGGAGCATTGTGATGACAACGGCATGGAGCACTGTGATGACATTGGTCATTGAGTATTGTGATTACAAAGATCATGAGGCATTGTGATGACAGGGGCCTTGGAGCATTGTGATGACAATGGTCATCAAGCATTGTGATGACAGGGGTCATAGAGCATTGTGATGAGAAAGACCATGGAGCATGGTGATGACAGAGGCCATGGAACATTGTGATGACCAGGCCATGTACCATTGTGATGACAAGGGTAGGGAACCTTGTGGTGACCGGGGTCATGGAGCATTTTGATGACAACTTTCATGGAACGTTGTGATGACAGGGGTCATGGAGCATTGTGATGAAAGTTGTCCTGGAGCATTGTGATGACAGCGGTCACAGAGAATTGGGATGAAAGGTATCATGCAGCATTGTGATGACAACGGTCATGGATCATTTTGATGACAGGGGTCATGGAACATTCTGATAACAAGGTTCATAAAGCATTTTGATGACAGGGGTCATGGAGCATTGTGTTGACACGAGCATGGAGCATTGTAATGATAGGATATCTGGAGCATTGTGATGAAAAGGGGATGGAGCATTTTGATGACAGGGTCCAAGGAGAATTGTGCTGACAATGGCATGGAGCATTGTGATGAAAAGGGTACTGGAGCACTGTGAGGAAAGGAATCATGGATCATTGTGATGACAGGGGTCATGGAGCTTTGTGATGACAAGGGTCATGGAGCATTGTGATGACACGGTCAAGGAACATTGCGATGACAAGAATTCTGGAGCATTGTGATGAAAGGGCATGGTGCATTGTGATGAAAGGTGACAAGGAGCATTGTGACGATATGGGCAGAGAACTTTTTGATGACAGGGGTCATGGAGCATTGTGATAAAAAGTGTCATGGAACATTGTACTGACAGGGATCATGGAGCTTTTTGGTAAGAGAGGTCTTGGAGATTTGTGAAGGCAGGCGTCATGGGGCATTGTGATGACAGCGGTCTTGGAGCATTGGGATGAAAGGGGTCATGGAGCTCTGTGATTACAGGGGCCATGGAGCATTGTGAATACAAAGGCCATGGAGCATTGAGATGACAGGGCTCATGGAGCATTGTGATGAAAGTGATCATGGATCATTGTGATGACAAGTGTCCTGAAACCTTGTGATGACACGGTTCATGGAGCATTGTTATGACAAGGACCATGGCGAATTGTGATGACATCTGAAATGGGGCATTTTGATGACAGTGGTCATGTAGAATTGTGATGAAAGGTATCATGGAGCACTGTGATGACTGGGGGCATGAAGCATTGTTATGAAAATTGTCCTGGATTATTGTGATGACAGCAGTCATGGAGAATTGGGATGACAGGGATTATGCAGCATTGTGTTGACATGGGTATGGACTATTGTGATGACAATGGTCATGGAGCAATGTGATGAAAGTTTTCATGGAATATCGTGATGAAAAGTGCCTGGGAGCATTGTGACGATAAAGGCCATGGAGCATTGTGATGACAAGTGTCATGGAGCATTGTAATGAAAGCTTTCATTGTGCACTGTGATGACAAGGGGGATGGAGTATTGTGATGAAACTGGTCCTGGAACATTGTGATAACAAAAGCCATGGAGCATTGTGATGACAGGCATCATGGAGAATTGTGAAGAAAGGGGCCAGGGGTAATTGTAATGACAATAGAGAAATGTGATGAAAATGGTCAGCGAGCATAGTGATTAAAGTGGTCATTGAGAATTGTGATGAAAAGTGACATAGAGCATTGTGATGACAAAGGTCATGGAGAACTGTGATGACCAGGGTCATGTAGCATTGTGATGACACGTTCATGAAACATTGTGATGACAAGAATTCTGGAGCATTGTGATGACAAGGGCCATGGAGCATTGTGATGCCACGGTCATGGAACATTGTGATGACAAAATTCTGGAGCTTTGTGAGGAAAAAGGCATGGAGCATTGTGATTATAGGGGACATGGAGCATTTTGATGACATGGGCAGGGAACACTGTGATGGCAGGTGTTATGGAGCAATGGGATGAGAGGGGCCTTGGAGAATTGTGATGACAGGCGTCATGAGGCATTGAGATGGCAGTGGTCATGGAGCATTGTGTTGAAAGTGGTAATGGATCATTGTGATGACAAGTGTCTTGGGACCCTGTGATGACATGGTTCATGGAGCATTGTGATGACAATGGTCATGGCGAATTGTGATGACAATGTCATGGGGCATTGTGATGGCAGTGGTCATCTAGAAATGTGATTAAAGTTATTCTGGAGCACAGTAATGAGAGGGGCCATGGAGCATTGTGATGACAAGTCTCATGGAGCATTGTGATGACAGGTGTCATGGAGCATCGTGATGACAAATGCCATTGAGAATTGTGATCAGAGGTGACATTGGGCATTGTGAGGAAAGGGGTCATGGAGTACTGGGAGTACAGGGGCCATGGAGCCTTGTGATAACAAGTGACATGGAGAATAGTGATGACAGGCATCATAGAGCATTGTGATGACAAGTGCCATTTAGCATTTTGATGACAGGGGTCATCAGGCATTGTGTTGACGGGGGTCACGGAGCATTGTGATGACAAAGGCCATAGAGCATTGTGATGAGAGGGGTCATGGAGCATTGTGATGACATGGGCCATGGAGCATTGTGAAGACAAGATTCATGGAGCATTGTGATGACACGGGCATGAAGCATGGTGATGACAACAGACCTAGAGCATTGTGATGACAAGGGCATGGAGCATTGTGATTACAGGAGACTTGGGTCATTGTGATGAAATTGGCAGGGATCATTGTGATTAGAGGGATCATGGAGCATTGTGATGACAAGTGTCATGCAATATTGTGCTGACACAGATCATGGAGCATTTTGATGAGAGTGGCCTTGGAGCACAGTGATGAGAGACGTCATGGGGCATTATGGTGACAGTGGTCAAGGAGCATTGTGATGAAAGTGTTCATGGAGCAACGCGATTATCGGGACAATGGAGCATTGTGAATACAAAGGCCATGGAACATTGAGATAACAGAGTTCATGGAGCATTGTGATGACAAGGGTCTTGGGAGCTACTGATGACACGTTTCATAGAGCATTGAGATGACAAGGGCCAAGGCGAATTGTGATGACACGTGTCATGGGGCATTGTGATGACATTGGTCATCTTGCATTGTGATGAGAGTGGTCATGTAGAATTTTGATTAAAGGTATCATGGAGCACTGTGATGACAAAGGCCAAGGAACATTGTGATGACAAGTGTCATTCAGCAATGTGATGACACGGGAATGGAGCATTATGATGACAAGTGTTCTGGAGCATTGTGATGACAAGGGTATGGAGCATTGTGATTACAGGGACCATGGAGCATTGTGATGACAACGGCATGGAGCACTGTGATGACATTGGTCATTGAGCATTGTGATTACAAAGACCATGAGGCATTGTGATGACAGGGGCCTTGGAGCATTGTGATGACAATGGTCATCAAGCATTGTGATGACAGGGGTCATAGAGCATTGTGATGAGAAAGACCATGGAGCATGGTGATGACAGAGGCCATGGAACTTTGTGATGACCAGGCCATGTACCATTGTGATGACAAGGGCAGGGAACCTTGTGGTGACCGGGGTCATGGAGCATTTTGATGACAACTTTCATGGAACGTTGTGATGACAGGGGTCATTGAGCATTGTGATGAAAGTTGTCCTGGAGCATTGTGATGACAGCGGTCACAGAGAATTGGGATGAAAGGTATCATGCAGCATTGTGATGACAACGGTCATGGATCATTTTGATGACAGGGGTCATGGAACATTCTGATAACAAGGTTCATAAAGCATTTTGATGACAGGGGTCATGGAGCATTGTGTTGACACGAGCATGGAGCATTGTAATGATAGGATATCTGGAGCATTGTGATGAAAAGGGGATGGAGCATTTTGATGACAGGGTCCAAGGAGAATTGTGCTGACAATGGCATGGAGCATTGTGATGAAAAGGGTACTGGAGCACTGTGAGGAAAGGAATCATGGATCATTGTGATGACAGGGGTCATGGAGCTTTGTGATGACAAGGGTCATGGAGCATTGTGATGACATGGTCAAGAACATTGCGATGACAAGAAATCTGGAGCATTGTGATGAAAGGGCATGGAGCATTGTGATGAAAGGTGACAAGTAGCATTGTGATGATATGGGCAGAGAACTTTGTGATGACAGGGGTCATGGAGCATTGTGATGAAAAGTGTCATGGAACATTGTACTGACAGGGATCATGGAGCTTTTTGGTAAGGGAGCCCTTGGAGATTGGTGGTGGCAGGCGTCATGGGGCATTGTGATGACAGCGGTCTTGGAGCATTGGGATGAAAGGGGTCATGGAGCACTGTGATTACAGGGGCCATGGAGCATTGTGAATACAAAGGCTATGGAGCATTGAGATGACAGGGTTCAGGGAGCATTGTGATGAAAGTGATCATGGATCATTGTGATGACAAGTGTCCTGAAACCTTGTGATGACACGGTTCATGGAGCATTGTTATGACAAGGACCATGGCGAATTGTGATGACATCTGAAATGGGGCATTGTGATGACAGTGGTCATGTAGAATTGTGATGAAAGGTATCAAGGAGCACTGTGATGACAGGGGCCATGGAACATTGTGATGACAAAGGCCATGGAGCATTGTGATGACAAGTGTCATGGGACATTTTGATGACATTGGCATGGAACATTATGATGACAAGAGTTCTGGAGAATTTTGATGACAAGGGCATGGAGCATTGTGATGACAGGGCCCATGGAGCATTGTGACGAAGAGGGCAGGGAACATTGTGATGACTGGGTTCATGGAGCCTTGTGATGAAATGGGCCATGGAGCACTGAGATGACAGGCGTCTTGAGGTATGGTGATGACAGTGGTCATGGAGCATTGTGATGAAAGAGATCATGGAGCAATATGATAAGAGGGGACATGGAGCATTGTGATGACAGGTGTATTGGAGCATTGTGATGAAAATATTAATGGATCATTGTGATGACATGTGTCCTGGAACACTGTGATGACACGGTTCATCGAGTAGTGTGATGACAAGGGTCATAGCGAATTGTGATAACAGGTGTCATGGGGCATTGTGATGACATTGATCATCTAGGAATTGTGATGAAAGGTATCATGGAGCACTGTGATGACTGGGGGCATGAAGCATTGTTATGAAAATTGTCCTGGATTATTGTGATGACAGCAGTCATGGAGAATTGGGATGACAGGGATTATGCAGCATTGTGTTGACATGGGTATGGACTATTGTGATGACAATGGTCATGGAGCAATGTGATGAAAGTTTTCATGGAATATCGTGATGAAAAGTGCCTGGGAGCATTGTGACGATAAAGGCCATGGAGCATTGTGATGACAAGTGTCATGGAGCATTGTAATGAAAGCTTTCATTGTGCACTGTGATGACAAGGGGGATGGAGTATTGTGATGAAACTGGTCCTGGAACATTGTGATAACAAAAGCCATAGAGCATTGTGATGACAGGCATCATGGAGAATTGTGAAGAAAGGGGCCATGTGGAATTCTAATGACAATAGAGAAATGTGATGAAAATGGTCAGCGAGCATAGTGATTAAAGTGGTCATTGAGAATTGTGATGAAAAGTGACATAGAACATTGTGATGACAAAGGTCATGGAGAACTGTGATGACCAGGGTCATGTAGCATTGTGATGACACGTTCATGGAACATTGTGATGACAAGAATTCTGGAGCATTGTGATGACAAGGGCCATGGAGCATTGGGATGCCACGGTCATGGAACATTGTGATGACAAAATTCTGGAGCTTTGTGAGGAAAAAGGCATGGAGCATTGTGATTATAGGGGACATGGAGCATTTTGATGACATGGGCAGGGAACACTGTGATGACAGGTGTTATGGAGCAATGGGATGAGAGGGGCCTTGGAGAATTGTCATGACAGGCGTCATGAGGCATTGAGATGGCAGTGGTCATGGAGCATTATGATGAAAGGTGTTATGGAGCACTGTGATTACCGGGACCATGGAGCATTGTGAATACAAAGGCCATGGAGCATTGAGATGACAGTGGTCATGGAGCATTGTGATGAAAGTGGTAATGGATCATTGTGATGCCAAGTGTCCTGGGACCCTGTGATGACATGGTTCATGGAGCATTGTGATGACAATGGTCATGGCGAATTGTGATGACAATGTCATGGGGCATTGTGATGGCAGTGGTCATCTAGAAATGTGATTAAAGTTATTATGGAGCACAGTAATGAGAGGGGCCATGGAGCATTGTGATGACAAGTCTCATGGAGCATTGTGATGACAGGTGTCATGGAGCATCGTGATGACAAATGCCATTGAGAATTGTGATCAGAGGTGACATTGGGCATTGTGATGAAAGGGGTCATGGAGTACTGGGAGTACAGGGGCCATGGAGCCTTGTGATAACAAGTGACATGGAGAATAGTGATGACAGGCATCATAGAGCATTGTGATGACAAGTGCCATTTAGCATTTTGATGACAGGGGTCATCAGGCATTGTGTTGACGGGGGTCACGGAGCATTGTGATGACAAAGGCCATAGAGCATTGTGATGAGAGGGGTCATGGAGCATTGTGATGACATGGGCCATGGAGCATTGTGAAGACAAGATTCATGGAGCATTGTGATGACACGGGCATGAAGCACGGTGATGACAACTGACCTGGAGCATTGTGATGACAAGGGCATGGAGCATTGTGATTACAGGAGACTTGGGTCATTGTGATGAAATTGGCAGGGATCATTGTGATTAGAGGGATCATGGAGCATTGTGATGACAAGTGTCATGCAATATTGTGCTGACACAGATCATGGAGCATTTTGATGAGAGTGGCCTTGGAGCACAGTGATGAGAGACGTCATGGGGCATTATGGTGACAGTGGTCAAGGAGCATTGTGATGAAAGTGTTCATGGAGCAACGCGATTATCGGGACAATGGAGCATTGTGAATACAAAGGCCATGGAACATTGAGATAACAGAGTTCATGGAGCATTGTGATGACAAGGGTCTTGGGAGCTACTGATGACACGTTTCATACAGCATTGAGATGACAAGGGCCAAGGCGAATTGTGATGACACGTGTCATGGGGCATTGTGATGACATTGGTCATCTTGCATTGTGATGAGAGTGGTCATGTAGAATTTTGATTAAAGGTATCATGGAGCACTGTGATGACAAAGGCCAAGGAACATTGTGATGACAAGTGTCATTCAGCAATGTGATGACACGGGAATGGAGCATTATGATGACAAGTGTTCTGGAGCATTGTGATGACAAGGGTATGGAGCATTGTGATTACAGGGACCATGGAGCATTGTGATGACAACGGCATGGAGCACTGTGATGACATTGGTCATTGAGCATTGTGATTACAAAGACCATGAGGCATTGTGATGACAGGGGCCTGGGAGCATTGTGATGACAATGGTCATCAAGCATTGTGATGACAGGGGTCATAGAGCATTGTGATGAGAAAGACCATGGAGCATGGTGATGACAGAGGCCATGGAACATTGTGATGACCAGGCCATGTACCATTGTGATGACAAGGGCAGGGAACCTTGTGGTGACCGGGGTCATGGAGCATTTTGATGACAACTTTCATGGAACGTTGTGATGACAGGGGTCATGGAGCATTGTGATGAAAGTTGTCCTGGAGCATTGTGATGACAGCGGTCACAGAGAATTGGGATGAAAGGTATCATGCAGCATTGTGATGACAACGGTCATGGATCATTTTGATGACAGGGGTCATGGAGCATTGTGTTGACACGAGCATGGAGCATTGTAATGATAGGATATCTGGAGCATTGTGATGAAAGGGGGATGGAGCATTTTGATGACAGGGTCCAAGGAGAATTGTGCTGACAATGGCATGGAGCATTGTGATGAAAAGGGTACTGGAGCACTGTGAGGAAAGGAATCATGGATCATTGTGATGACAGGGGTCATGGAGCTTTGTGATGACAAGGGTCATGGAGCATTGTGATGACACGGTCAAGGAACATTGCGATGACAAGAATTCTGGAGCATTGTGATGAAAGGGCATGGAGCATGGTGATGAAAGGTGACAAGGAGCATTGTGACGATATGGGCAGAGAACTTTTTGATGACAGGGGTCATGGAGCATTGTGATAAAAAGTGTCATGGAACATTGTACTGACAGGGATCATGGAGCTTTTTGGTAAGAGAGGTCTTGGAGATTTGTGAAGGCAGGCGTCATGGGGCATTGTGATGACAGCGGTCTTGGAGCATTGGGATGAAAGGGGTCATGGAGCTCTGTGATTACAGGGGCCATGGAGCATTGTGAATACAAAGGCCATGGAGCATTGAGATGACAGTGGTCATGGAGCATTGTGATGAAAGTGGTAATGGATCATTGTGATGCCAAGTGTCCTGGGACCCTGTGATGACATGGTTCATGGAGCATTGTGATGACAATGGTCATGGCGAATTGTGATGACAATGTCATGGGGCATTGTGATGGCAGTGGTCATCTAGAAATGTGATTAAAGTTATTATGGAGCACAGGAATGAGAGGGGCCATGGAGCATTGTGATGACAAGTCTCATGGAGCATTGTGATGACAGGTGTCATGGAGCATCGTGATGACAAATGCCATTGAGAATTGTGATCAGAGGTGACATTGGGCATTGTGATGAAAGGGGTCATGGAGTACTGGGAGTACAGGGGCCATGGAGCCTTGTGATAACAAGTGACATGGAGAATAGTGATGACAGGCATCATAGAGCATTGTGATGACAAGTGCCATTTAGCATTTTGATGACAGGGGTCATCAGGCATTGTGTTGACGGGGGTCACAGAGCATTGTGATGACAAAGGCCATAGAGCATTGTGATGAGAGGGGTCATGGAGCATTGTGATGACATGGGCCATGGAGCATTGTGAAGACAAGATTCATGGAGCATTGTGATGACACGGGCATGAAGCATGGTGATTACAGGAGACTTGGGTCATTGTGATGAAATTGGCAGGGATCATTGTGATTAGAGGGATCATGGAGCATTGTGATGACAAGTGTCATGCAATATTGTGCTGACACAGATTATGGGGCATTTTGATGAGAGTGGCCTTGGAGCACAGTGATGAGAGACGTCATGGGGCATTATGGTGACAGTGGTCAAGGAGCATTGTGATGAAAGTGTTCATGGAGCAACGCGATTATCGGGACAATGGAGCATTGTGAATACAAAGGCCATGGAACATTGAGATAACAGAGTTCATGGAGCATTGTGATGACAAGGGTCTTGGGAGCTACTGATGACACGTTTCATACAGCATTGAGATGACAAGGGCCAAGGCGAATTGTGATGACACGTGTCATGGGGCATTGTGATGACATTGGTCATCTTGCATTGTGATGAGAGTGGTCATGTAGAATTTTGATTAAAGGTATCATGGAGCACTGTGATGACAAAGGCCAAGGAACATTGTGATGACAAGTGTCATTCAGCAATGTGATGACACGGGAATGGAGCATTATGATGACAAGTGTTCTGGAGCATTGTGATGACAAGTGTATGGAGCATTGTGATTACAGGGACCATGGAGCATTGTGATGACAACGGCATGGAGCACTGTGATGACATTGGTCATTGAGCATTGTGATTACAAAGATCATGAGGCATTGTGATGACAGGGGCCTTGGAGCATTGTGATGACAATGGTCATCAAGCATTGTGATGACAGGGGTCATAGAGCATTGTGATGAGAAAGACCATGGAGCATGGTGATGACAGAGGCCATGGAACATTGTGATGACCAGGCCATGTACCATTGTGATGACAAGGGTAGGGAACCTTGTGGTGACCGGGGTCATGGAGCATTTTGATGACAACTTTCATGGAACGTTGTGATGACAGGGGTCATGGAGCATTGTGATGAAAGTTGTCCTGGAGCATTGTGATGACAGCGGTCACAGAGAATTGGGATGAAAGGTATCATGCAGCATTGTGATGACAACGGTCATGGATCATTTTGATGACAGGGGTCATGGAACATTCTGATAACAAGGTTCATAAAGCATTTTGATGACAGGGGTCATGGAGCATTGTGTTGACACGAGCATGGAGCATTGTAATGATAGGATATCTGGAGCATTGTGATGAAAAGGGGATGGAGCATTTTGATGACAGGGTCCAAGGAGAATTGTGCTGACAATGGCATGGAGCATTGTGATGAAAAGGGTACTGGAGCACTGTGAGGAAAGGAATCATGGATCATTGTGATGCCAGGGGTCATGGAGCTTTGTGATGACAAGGGTCATGGAGCATTGTGATGACACGGTCAAGGAACATTGCGATGACAAGAATTCTGGAGCATTGTGATGAAAGGGCATGGTGCATTGTGATGAAAGGTGACAAGGAGCATTGTGACGATATGGGCAGAGAACTTTTTGATGACAGGGGTCATGGAGCATTGTGATAAAAAGTGTCATGGAACATTGTACTGACAGGGATCATGGAGCTTTTTGGTAAGAGAGGTCTTGGAGATTTGTGAAGGCAGGCGTCATGGGGCATTGTGATGACAGCGGTCTTGGAGCATTGGGATGAAAGGGGTCATGGAGCTCTGTGATTACAGGTGCCATGGAGCATTGTGAATACAAAGGCCATGGAGCATTGAGATGACAGGGCTCATGGAGCATTGTGATGAAAGTGATCATGGATCATTGTGATGACAAGTGTCCTGAAACCTTGTGATGACACGGTTCATGGAGCATTGTGATGACAAGGACCATGGCGAATTGTGATGACATCTGAAATGGGGCATTTTGATGACAGTGGTCATGTAGAATTGTGATGAAAGGTATCATGGAGCACTGTGATGACTGGGGGCATGAAGCATTGTTATGAAAATTGTCCTGGATTATTGTGATGACAGCAGTCATGGAGAATTGGGATGACAGGGATTATGCAGCATTGTGTTGACATGGGTATGGACTATTGTGATGACAATGGTCATGGAGCAATGTGATGAAAGTTTTCATGGAATATCGTGATGAAAAGTGCCTGGGAGCATTGTGACGATAAAGGCCATGGAGCATTGTGATGACAAGTGTCATGGAGCATTGTAATGAAAGCTTTCATTGTGCACTGTGATGACAAGGGGGATGGAGTATTGTGATGAAACTGGTCCTGGAACATTGTGATAACAAAAGCCATGGAGCATTGTGATGACAGGCATCATGGAGAATTGTGAAGAAAGGGGCCAGGGGTAATTGTAATGACAATAGAGAAATGTGATGAAAATGGTCAGCGAGCATAGTGATTAAAGTGGTCATTGAGAATTGTGATGAAAAGTGACATAGAGCATTGTGATGACAAAGGTCATGGAGAACTGTGATGACCAGGGTCATGTAGCATTGTGATGACACGTTCATGAAACATTGTGATGACAAGAATTCTGGAGCATTGTGATGACAAGGGCCATGGAGCATTGTGATGCCACGGTCATGGAACATTGTGATGACAAAATTCTGGAGCTTTGTGAGGAAAAAGGCATGGAGCATTGTGATTATAGGGGACATGGAGCATTTTGATGACATGGGCAGGGAACACTGTGATGGCAGGTGTTATGGAGCAATGGGATGAGAGGGGCCTTGGAGAATTGTGATGACAGGCGTCATGAGGCATTGAGATGGCAGTGGTCATGGAGCATTGTGTTGAAAGTGGTAATGGATCATTGTGATGACAAGTGTCTTGGGACCCTGTGATGACATGGTTCATGGAGCATTGTGATGACAATGGTCATGGCGAATTGTGATGACAATGTCATGGGGCATTGTGATGGCAGTGGTCATCTAGAAATGTGATTAAAGTTATTATGGAGCACAGTAATGAGAGGGGCCATGGAGCATTGTGATGACAAGTCTCATGGAGCATTGTGATGACAGGTGTCATGGAGCATCGTGATGACAAATGCCATTGAGAATTGTGATCAGAGGTGACATTGGGCATTGTGAGGAAAGGGGTCATGGAGTACTGGGAGTACAGGGGCCATGGAGCCTTGTGATAACAAGTGACATGGAGAATAGTGATGACAGGCATCATAGAGCATTGTGATGACAAGTGCCATTTAGCATTTTGATGACAGGGGTCATCAGGCATTGTGTTGACGGGGGTCACGGAGCATTGTGATGACAAAGGCCATAGAGCATTGTGATGAGAGGGGTCATGGAGCATTGTGATGACATGGGCCATGGAGCATTGTGAAGACAAGATTCATGGAGCATTGTGATGACACGGGCATGAAGCATGGTGATGACAACAGACCTAGAGCATTGTGATGACAAGGGCATGGAGCATTGTGATTACAGGAGACTTGGGTCATTGTGATGAAATTGGCAGGGATCATTGTGATTAGAGGGATCATGGAGCATTGTGATGACAAGTGTCATGCAATATTGTGCTGACACAGATCATGGAGCATTTTGATGAGAGTGGCCTTGGAGCACAGTGATGAGAGACGTCATGGGGCATTATGGTGACAGTGGTCAAGGAGCATTGTGATGAAAGTGTTCATGGAGCAACGCGATTATCGGGACAATGGAGCATTGTGAATACAAAGGCCATGGAACATTGAGATAACAGAGTTCATGGAGCATTGTGATGACAAGGGTCTTGGGAGCTACTGATGACACGTTTCATACAGCATTGAGATGACAAGGGCCAAGGCGAATTGTGATGACACGTGTCATGGGGCATTGTGATGACATTGGTCATCTTGCATTGTGATGAGAGTGGTCATGTAGAATTTTGATTAAAGGTATCATGGAGCACTGTGATGACAAAGGCCAAGGAACATTGTGATGACAAGTGTCATTCAGCAATGTGATGACACGGGAATGGAGCATTATGATGACAAGTGTTCTGGAGCATTGTGATGACAAGGGTATGGAGCATTGTGATTACAGGGACCATGGAGCATTGTGATGACAACGGCATGGAGCACTGTGATGACATTGGTCATTGAGCATTGTGATTACAAAGACCATGAGGCATTGTGATGACAGGGGCCTTGGAGCATTGTGATGACAATGGTCATCAAGCATTGTGATGACAGGGGTCATAGAGCATTGTGATGAGAAAGACCATGGAGCATGGTGATGACAGAGGCCATGGAACTTTGTGATGACCAGGCCATGTACCATTGTGATGACAAGGGCAGGGAACCTTGTGGTGACCGGGGTCATGGAGCATTTTGATGACAACTTTCATGGAACGTTGTGATGACAGGGGTCATGGAGCATTGTGATGAAAGTTGTCCTGGAGCATTGTGATGACAGCGGTCACAGAGAATTGGGATGAAAGGTATCATGCAGCATTGTGATGACAACGGTCATGGATCATTTTGATGACAGGGGTCATGGAACATTCTGATAACAAGGTTCATAAAGCATTTTGATGACAGGGGTCATGGAGCATTGTGTTGACACGAGCATGGAGCATTGTAATGATAGGATATCTGGAGCATTGTGATGAAAAGGGGATGGAGCATTTTGATGACAGGGTCCAAGGAGAATTGTGCTGACAATGGCATGGAGCATTGTGATGAAAAGGGTACTGGAGCACTGTGAGGAAAGGAATCATGGATCATTGTGATGACAGGGGTCATGGAGCTTTGTGATGACAAGGGTCATGGAGCATTGTGATGACATGGTCAAGAACATTGCGATGACAAGAAATCTGGAGCATTGTGATGAAAGGGCATGGAGCATTGTGATGAAAGGTGACAAGTAGCATTGTGATGATATGGGCAGAGAACTTTGTGATGACAGGGGTCATGGAGCATTGTGATGAAAAGTGTCATGGAACATTGTACTGACAGGGATCATGGAGCTTTTTGGTAAGGGAGCCCTTGGAGATTGGTGGTGGCAGGCGTCATGGGGCATTGTGATGACAGCGGTCTTGGAGCATTGGGATGAAAGGGGTCATGGAGCACTGTGATTACAGGGGCCATGGAGCATTGTGAATACAAAGGCTATGGAGCATTGAGATGACAGGGTTCAGGGAGCATTGTGATGAAAGTGATCATGGATCATTGTGATGACAAGTGTCCTGAAACCTTGTGATGACACGGTTCATGGAGCATTGTTATGACAAGGACCATGGCGAATTGTGATGACATCTGAAATGGGGCATTGTGATGACAGTGGTCATGTAGAATTGTGATGAAAGGTATCAAGGAGCACTGTGATGACAGGGGCCATGGAACATTGTGATGACAAAGGCCATGGAGCATTGTGATGACAAGTGTCATGGGACATTTTGATGACATTGGCATGGAACATTATGATGACAAGAGTTCTGGAGAATTTTGATGACAAGGGCATGGAGCATTGTGATGACAGGGCCCATGGAGCATTGTGACGAAGAGGGCAGGGAACATTGTGATGACTGGGTTCATGGAGCCTTGTGATGAAATGGGCCATGGAGCACTGAGATGACAGGCGTCTTGAGGTATGGTGATGACAGTGGTCATGGAGCATTGTGATGAAAGAGATCATGGAGCAATATGATAAGAGGGGACATGGAGCATTGTGATGACAGGTGTATTGGAGCATTGTGATGAAAATATTAATGGATCATTGTGATGACATGTGTCCTGGAACACTGTGATGACACGGTTCATCGAGTAGTGTGATGACAAGGGTCATAGCGAATTGTGATAACAGGTGTCATGGGGCATTGTGATGACATTGATCATCTAGGAATTGTGATGAAAGGTATCATGGAGCACTGTGATGACTGGGGGCATGAAGCATTGTTATGAAAATTGTCCTGGATTATTGTGATGACAGCAGTCATGGAGAATTGGGATGACAGGGATTATGCAGCATTGTGTTGACATGGGTATGGACTATTGTGATGACAATGGTCATGGAGCAATGTGATGAAAGTTTTCATGGAATATCGTGATGAAAAGTGCCTGGGAGCATTGTGACGATAAAGGCCATGGAGCATTGTGATGACAAGTGTCATGGAGCATTGTAATGAAAGCTTTCATTGTGCACTGTGATGACAAGGGGGATGGAGTATTGTGATGAAACTGGTCCTGGAACATTGTGATAACAAAAGCCATAGAGCATTGTGATGACAGGCATCATGGAGAATTGTGAAGAAAGGGGCCATGTGGAATTCTAATGACAATAGAGAAATGTGATGAAAATGGTCAGCGAGCATAGTGATTAAAGTGGTCATTGAGAATTGTGATGAAAAGTGACATAGAACATTGTGATGACAAAGGTCATGGAGAACTGTGATGACCAGGGTCATGTAGCATTGTGATGACACGTTCATGGAACATTGTGATGACAAGAATTCTGGAGCATTGTGATGACAAGGGCCATGGAGCATTGGGATGCCACGGTCATGGAACATTGTGATGACAAAATTCTGGAGCTTTGTGAGGAAAAAGGCATGGAGCATTGTGATTATAGGGGACATGGAGCATTTTGATGACATGGGCAGGGAACACTGTGATGACAGGTGTTATGGAGCAATGGGATGAGAGGGGCCTTGGAGAATTGTCATGACAGGCGTCATGAGGCATTGAGATGGCAGTGGTCATGGAGCATTATGATGAAAGGTGTTATGGAGCACTGTGATTACCGGGACCATGGAGCATTGTGAATACAAAGGCCATGGAGCATTGAGATGACAGTGGTCATGGAGCATTGTGATGAAAGTGGTAATGGATCATTGTGATGCCAAGTGTCCTGGGACCCTGTGATGACATGGTTCATGGAGCATTGTGATGACAATGGTCATGGCGAATTGTGATGACAATGTCATGGGGCATTGTGATGGCAGTGGTCATCTAGAAATGTGATTAAAGTTATTATGGAGCACAGTAATGAGAGGGGCCATGGAGCATTGTGATGACAAGTCTCATGGAGCATTGTGATGACAGGTGTCATGGAGCATCGTGATGACAAATGCCATTGAGAATTGTGATCAGAGGTGACATTGGGCATTGTGATGAAAGGGGTCATGGAGTACTGGGAGTACAGGGGCCATGGAGCCTTGTGATAACAAGTGACATGGAGAATAGTGATGACAGGCATCATAGAGCATTGTGATGACAAGTGCCATTTAGCATTTTGATGACAGGGGTCATCAGGCATTGTGTTGACGGGGGTCACGGAGCATTGTGATGACAAAGGCCATAGAGCATTGTGATGAGAGGGGTCATGGAGCATTGTGATGACATGGGCCATGGAGCATTGTGAAGACAAGATTCATGGAGCATTGTAATGACACGGGCATGAAGCACGGTGATGACAACTGACCTGGAGCATTGTGATGACAAGGGCATGGAGCATTGTGATTACAGGAGACTTGGGTCATTGTGATGAAATTGGCAGGGATCATTGTGATTAGAGGGATCATGGAGCATTGTGATGACAAGTGTCATGCAATATTGTGCTGACACAGATCATGGAGCATTTTGATGAGAGTGGCCTTGGAGCACAGTGATGAGAGACGTCATGGGGCATTATGGTGACAGTGGTCAAGGAGCATTGTGATGAAAGTGTTCATGGAGCAACGCGATTATCGGGACAATGGAGCATTGTGAATACAAAGGCCATGGAACATTGAGATAACAGAGTTCATGGAGCATTGTGATGACAAGGGTCTTGGGAGCTACTGATGACACGTTTCATACAGCATTGAGATGACAAGGGCCAAGGCGAATTGTGATGACACGTGTCATGGGGCATTGTGATGACATTGGTCATCTTGCATTGTGATGAGAGTGGTCATGTAGAATTTTGATTAAAGGTATCATGGAGCACTGTGATGACAAAGGCCAAGGAACATTGTGATGACAAGTGTCATTCAGCAATGTGATGACACGGGAATGGAGCATTATGATGACAAGTGTTCTGGAGCATTGTGATGACAAGGGTATGGAGCATTGTGATTACAGGGACCATGGAGCATTGTGATGACAACGGCATGGAGCACTGTGATGACATTGGTCATTGAGCATTGTGATTACAAAGACCATGAGGCATTGTGATGACAGGGGCCTGGGAGCATTGTGATGACAATGGTCATCAAGCATTGTGATGACAGGGGTCATAGAGCATTGTGATGAGAAAGACCATGGAGCATGGTGATGACAGAGGCCATGGAACATTGTGATGACCAGGCCATGTACCATTGTGATGACAAGGGCAGGGAACCTTGTGGTGACCGGGGTCATGGAGCATTTTGATGACAACTTTCATGGAACGTTGTGATGACAGGGGTCATGGAGCATTGTGATGAAAGTTGTCCTGGAGCATTGTGATGACAGCGGTCACAGAGAATTGGGATGAAAGGTATCATGCAGCATTGTGATGACAACGGTCATGGATCATTTTGATGACAGGGGTCATGGAGCATTGTGTTGACACGAGCATGGAGCATTGTAATGATAGGATATCTGGAGCATTGTGATGAAAGGGGGATGGAGCATTTTGATGACAGGGTCCAAGGAGAATTGTGCTGACAATGGCATGGAGCATTGTGATGAAAAGGGTACTGGAGCACTGTGAGGAAAGGAATCATGGATCATTGTGATGACAGGGGTCATGGAGCTTTGTGATGACAAGGGTCATGGAGCATTGTGATGACACGGTCAAGGAACATTGCGATGACAAGAATTCTGGAGCATTGTGATGAAAGGGCATGGAGCATGGTGATGAAAGGTGACAAGGAGCATTGTGACGATATGGGCAGAGAACTTTTTGATGACAGGGGTCATGGAGCATTGTGATAAAAAGTGTCATGGAACATTGTACTGACAGGGATCATGGAGCTTTTTGGTAAGAGAGGTCTTGGAGATTTGTGAAGGCAGGCGTCATGGGGCATTGTGATGACAGCGGTCTTGGAGCATTGGGATGAAAGGGGTCATGGAGCTCTGTGATTACAGGGGCCATGGAGCATTGTGAATACAAAGGCCATGGAGCATTGAGATGACAGTGGTCATGGAGCATTGTGATGAAAGTGGTAATGGATCATTGTGATGCCAAGTGTCCTGGGACCCTGTGATGACATGGTTCATGGAGCATTGTGATGACAATGGTCATGGCGAATTGTGATGACAATGTCATGGGGCATTGTGATGGCAGTGGTCATCTAGAAATGTGATTAAAGTTATTATGGAGCACAGGAATGAGAGGGGCCATGGAGCATTGTGATGACAAGTCTCATGGAGCATTGTGATGACAGGTGTCATGGAGCATCGTGATGACAAATGCCATTGAGAATTGTGATCAGAGGTGACATTGGGCATTGTGATGAAAGGGGTCATGGAGTACTGGGAGTACAGGGGCCATGGAGCCTTGTGATAACAAGTGACATGGAGAATAGTGATGACAGGCATCATAGAGCATTGTGATGACAAGTGCCATTTAGCATTTTGATGACAGGGGTCATCAGGCATTGTGTTGACGGGGGTCACAGAGCATTGTGATGACAAAGGCCATAGAGCATTGTGATGAGAGGGGTCATGGAGCATTGTGATGACATGGGCCATGGAGCATTGTGAAGACAAGATTCATGGAGCATTGTGATGACACGGGCATGAAGCATGGTGATGACAACAGACCTGGAGCATTGTGATGACAAGGGCATGGAGCATTGTGATTACAGGAGACTTGGGTCATTGTGATGAAATTGGCAGGGATCATTGTGATTAGAGGGATCATGGAGCATTGTGATGACAAGTGTCATGCAATATTGTGCTGACACAGATTATGGGGCATTTTGATGAGAGTGGCCTTGGAGCACAGTGATGAGAGACGTCATGGGGCATTATGGTGACAGTGGTCAAGGAGCATTGTGATGAAAGTGTTCATGGAGCAACGCGATTATCGGGACAATGGAGCATTGTGAATACAAAGGCCATGGAACATTGAGATAACAGAGTTCATGGAGCATTGTGATGACAAGGGTCTTGGGAGCTACTGATGACACGTTTCATACAGCATTGAGATGACAAGGGCCAAGGCGAATTGTGATGACACGTGTCATGGGGCATTGTGATGACATTGGTCATCTTGCATTGTGATGAGAGTGGTCATGTAGAATTTTGATTAAAGGTATCATGGAGCACTGTGATGACAAAGGCCAAGGAACATTGTGATGACAAGTGTCATTCAGCAATGTGATGACACGGGAATGGAGCATTATGATGACAAGTGTTCTGGAGCATTGTGATGACAAGGGTATGGAGCATTGTGATTACAGGGACCATGGAGCATTGTGATGACAACGGCATGGAGCACTGTGATGACATTGGTCATTGAGCATTGTGATTACAAAGATCATGAGGCATTGTGATGACAGGGGCCTTGGAGCATTGTGATGACAATGGTCATCAAGCATTGTGATGACAGGGGTCATAGAGCATTGTGATGAGAAAGACCATGGAGCATGGTGATGACAGAGGCCATGGAACATTGTGATGACCAGGCCATGTACCATTGTGATGACAAGGGTAGGGAACCTTGTGGTGACCGGGGTCATGGAGCATTTTGATGACAACTTTCATGGAACGTTGTGATGACAGGGGTCATGGAGCATTGTGATGAAAGTTGTCCTGGAGCATTGTGATGACAGCGGTCACAGAGAATTGGGATGAAAGGTATCATGCA
This sequence comes from Balaenoptera ricei, assembly GCF_028023285.1. Lineage (NCBI taxonomy): Eukaryota > Metazoa > Chordata > Mammalia > Artiodactyla > Balaenopteridae > Balaenoptera > Balaenoptera ricei. Next base: position 984,440 of record NW_026777437.1, on the reverse strand, counting down.
GCATTGTGATGACAACGGTCATGGATCATTTGGATGACAGGGGTCATGGAACATTCTGATAACAAGGTTCATAAAGCATTTTGATGACAGGGGTCATGGAGCATTGTGTTGACACGAGCATGGAGCATTGTAATGATAGGATATCTGGAGCATTGTGATGAAAAGGGGATGGAGCATTTTGATGACAGGGTCCAAGGAGAATTGTGCTGACAATGGCATGGAGCATTGTGATGAAAAGGGTACTGGAGCACTGTGAGGAAAGGAATCATGGATCATTGTGATGCCAGGGGTCATGGAGCTTTGTGATGACAAGGGTCATGGAGCATTGTGATGACACGGTCAAGGAACATTGCGATGACAAGAATTCTGGAGCATTGTGATGAAAGGGCATGGTGCATTGTGATGAAAGGTGACAAGGAGCATTGTGACGATATGGGCAGAGAACTTTTTGATGACAGGGGTCATGGAGCATTGTGATAAAAAGTGTCATGGAACATTGTACTGACAGGGATCATGGAGCTTTTTGGTAAGAGAGGTCTTGGAGATTTGTGAAGGCAGGCGTCATGGGGCATTGTGATGACAGCGGTCTTGGAGCATTGGGATGAAAGGGGTCATGGAGCTCTGTGATTACAGGGGCCATGGAGCATTGTGAATACAAAGGCCATGGAGCATTGAGATGACAGGGCTCATGGAGCATTGTGATGAAAGTGATCATGGATCATTGTGATGACAAGTGTCCTGAAACCTTGTGATGACACGGTTCATGGAGCATTGTTATGACAAGGACCATGGCGAATTGGGATGACATCTGAAATGGGGCATTTTGATGACAGTGGTCATGTAGAATTGTGATGAAAGGTATCATGGAGCACTGTGATGACTGGGGGCATGAAGCATTGTTATGAAAATTGTCCTGGATTATTGTGATGACAGCAGTCATGGAGAATTGGGATGACAGGGATTATGCAGCATTGTGTTGACATGGGTATGGACTATTGTGATGACAATGGTCATGGAGCAATGTGATGAAAGTTTTCATGGAATATCGTGATGAAAAGTGCCTGGGAGCATTGTGACGATAAAGGCCATGGAGCATTGTGATGACAAGTGTCATGGAGCATTGTAATGAAAGCTTTCATTGTGCACTGTGATGACAAGGGGGATGGAGTATTGTGATGAAACTGGTCCTGGAACATTGTGATAACAAAAGCCATGGAGCATTGTGATGACAGGCATCATGGAGAATTGTGAAGAAAGGGGCCAGGGGTAATTGTAATGACAATAGAGAAATGTGATGAAAATGGTCAGCGAGCATAGTGATTAAAGTGGTCATTGAGAATTGTGATGAAAAGTGACATAGAGCATTGTGATGACAAAGGTCATGGAGAACTGTGATGACCAGGGTCATGTAGCATTGTGATGACACGTTCATGGAACATTGTGATGACAATGGTCATGGCGAATTGTGATGACAATGTCATGGGGCATTGTGATGGCAGTGGTCATCTAGAAATGTGATTAAAGTTATTATGGAGCACAGTAATGAGAGGGGCCATGGAGCATTGTGATGACAAGTCTCATGGAGCATTGTGATGACAGGTGTCATGGAGCATCGTGATGACAAATGCCATTGAGAATTGTGATCAGAGGTGACATTGGGCATTGTGAGGAAAGGGGTCATGGAGTACTGGGAGTACAGGGGCCATGGAGCCTTGTGATAACAAGTGACATGGAGAATAGTGATGACAGGCATCATAGAGCATTGTGATGACAAGTGCCATTTAGCATTTTGATGACAGGGGTCATCAGGCATTGTGTTGACGGGGGTCACGGAGCATTGTGATGACAAAGGCCATAGAGCATTGTGATGAGAGGGGTCATGGAGCATTGTGATGACATGGGCCATGGAGCATTGTGAAGACAAGATTCATGGAGCATTGTGATGACACGGGCATGAAGCATGGTGATGACAACAGACCTAGAGCATTGTGATGACAAGGGCATGGAGCATTGTGATTACAGGAGACTTGGGTCATTGTGATGAAATTGGCAGGGATCATTGTGATTAGAGGGATCATGGAGCATTGTGATGACAAGTGTCATGCAATATTGTGCTGACACAGATCATGGAGCATTTTGATGAGAGTGGCCTTGGAGCACAGTGATGAGAGACGTCATGGGGCATTATGGTGACAGTGGTCAAGGAGCATTGTGATGAAAGTGTTCATGGAGCAACGCGATTATCGGGACAATGGAGCATTGTGAATACAAAGGCCATGGAACATTGAGATAACAGAGTTCATGGAGCATTGTGATGACAAGGGTCTTGGGAGCTACTGATGACACGTTTCATAGAGCATTGAGATGACAAGGGCCAAGGCGAATTGTGATGACACGTGTCATGGGGCATTGTGATGACATTGGTCATCTTGCATTGTGATGAGAGTGGTCATGTAGAATTTTGATTAAAGGTATCATGGAGCACTGTGATGACAAAGGCCAAGGAACATTGTGATGACAAGTGTCATTCAGCAATGTGATGACACGGGAATGGAGCATTATGATGACAAGTGTTCTGGAGCATTGTGATGACAAGGGTATGGAGCATTGTGATTACAGGGACCATGGAGCATTGTGATGACAACGGCATGGAGCACTGTGATGACATTGGTCATTGAGCATTGTGATTACAAAGACCATGAGGCATTGTGATGACAGGGGCCTTGGAGCATTGTGATGACAATGGTCATCAAGCATTGTGATGACAGGGGTCATAGAGCATTGTGATGAGAAAGACCATGGAGCATGGTGATGACAGAGGCCATGGAACTTTGTGATGACCAGGCCATGTACCATTGTGATGACAAGGGCAGGGAACCTTGTGGTGACCGGGGTCATGGAGCATTTTGATGACAACTTTCATGGAACGTTGTGATGACAGGGGTCATGGAGCATTGTGATGAAAGTTGTCCTGGAGCATTGTGATGACAGCGGTCACAGAGAATTGGGATGAAAGGTATCATGCAGCATTGTGATGACAACGGTCATGGATCATTTTGATGACAGGGGTCATGGAACATTCTGATAACAAGGTTCATAAAGCATTTTGATGACAGGGGTCATGGAGCATTGTGTTGACACGAGCATGGAGCATTGTAATGATAGGATATCTGGAGCATTGTGATGAAAAGGGGATGGAGCATTTTGATGACAGGGTCCAAGGAGAATTGTGCTGACAATGGCATGGAGCATTGTGATGAAAAGGGTACTGGAGCACTGTGAGGAAAGGAATCATGGATCATTGTGATGACAGGGGTCATGGAGCTTTGTGATGACAAGGGTCATGGAGCATTGTGATGACATGGTCAAGAACATTGCGATGACAAGAAATCTGGAGCATTGTGATGAAAGGGCATGGAGCATTGTGATGAAAGGTGACAAGTAGCATTGTGATGATATGGGCAGAGAACTTTGTGATGACAGGGGTCATGGAGCATTGTGATGAAAAGTGTCATGGAACATTGTACTGACAGGGATCATGGAGCTTTTTGGTAAGGGAGCCCTTGGAGATTGGTGGTGGCAGGCGTCATGGGGCATTGTGATGACAGCGGTCTTGGAGCATTGGGATGAAAGGGGTCATGGAGCACTGTGATTACAGGGGCCATGGAGCATTGTGAATACAAAGGCTATGGAGCATTGAGATGACAGGGTTCAGGGAGCATTGTGATGAAAGTGATCATGGATCATTGTGATGACAAGTGTCCTGAAACCTTGTGATGACACGGTTCATGGAGCATTGTTATGACAAGGACCATGGCGAATTGTGATGACATCTGAAATGGGGCATTGTGATGACAGTGGTCATGTAGAATTGTGATGAAAGGTATCAAGGAGCACTGTGATGACAGGGGCCATGGAACATTGTGATGACAAAGGCCATGGAGCATTGTGATGACAAGTGTCATGGGACATTTTGATGACATTGGCATGGAACATTATGATGACAAGAGTTCTGGAGAATTTTGATGACAAGGGCATGGAGCATTGTGATGACAGGGCCCATGGAGCATTGTGACGAAGAGGGCAGGGAACATTGTGATGACTGGGTTCATGGAGCCTTGTGATGAAATGGGCCATGGAGCACTGAGATGACAGGCGTCTTGAGGTATGGTGATGACAGTGGTCATGGAGCATTGTGATGAAAGAGATCATGGAGCAATATGATAAGAGGGGACATGGAGCATTGTGATGACAGGTGTATTGGAGCATTGTGATGAAAATATTAATGGATCATTGTGATGACATGTGTCCTGGAACACTGTGATGACACGGTTCATCGAGTAGTGTGATGACAAGGGTCATAGCGAATTGTGATAACAGGTGTCATGGGGCATTGTGATGACATTGATCATCTAGGAATTGTGATGAAAGGTATCATGGAGCACTGTGATGACTGGGGGCATGAAGCATTGTTATGAAAATTGTCCTGGATTATTGTGATGACAGCAGTCATGGAGAATTGGGATGACAGGGATTATGCAGCATTGTGTTGACATGGGTATGGACTATTGTGATGACAATGGTCATGGAGCAATGTGATGAAAGTTTTCATGGAATATCGTGATGAAAAGTGCCTGGGAGCATTGTGACGATAAAGGCCATGGAGCATTGTGATGACAAGTGTCATGGAGCATTGTAATGAAAGCTTTCATTGTGCACTGTGATGACAAGGGGGATGGAGTATTGTGATGAAACTGGTCCTGGAACATTGTGATAACAAAAGCCATAGAGCATTGTGATGACAGGCATCATGGAGAATTGTGAAGAAAGGGGCCATGTGGAATTCTAATGACAATAGAGAAATGTGATGAAAATGGTCAGCGAGCATAGTGATTAAAGTGGTCATTGAGAATTGTGATGAAAAGTGACATAGAACATTGTGATGACAAAGGTCATGGAGAACTGTGATGACCAGGGTCATGTAGCATTGTGATGACACGTTCATGGAACATTGTGATGACAAGAATTCTGGAGCATTGTGATGACAAGGGCCATGGAGCATTGGGATGCCACGGTCATGGAACATTGTGATGACAAAATTCTGGAGCTTTGTGAGGAAAAAGGCATGGAGCATTGTGATTATAGGGGACATGGAGCATTTTGATGACATGGGCAGGGAACACTGTGATGACAGGTGTTATGGAGCAATGGGATGAGAGGGGCCTTGGAGAATTGTCATGACAGGCGTCATGAGGCATTGAGATGGCAGTGGTCATGGAGTATTATGATGAAAGGTGTTATGGAGCACTGTGATTACCGGGACCATGGAGCATTGTGAATACAAAGGCCATGGAGCATTGAGATGACAGTGGTCATGGAGCATTGTGATGAAAGTGGTAATGGATCATTGTGATGCCAAGTGTCCTGGGACCCTGTGATGACATGGTTCATGGAGCATTGTGATGACAATGGTCATGGCGAATTGTGATGACAATGTCATGGGGCATTGTGATGGCAGTGGTCATCTAGAAATGTGATTAAAGTTATTATGGAGCACAGTAATGAGAGGGGCCATGGAGCATTGTGATGACAAGTCTCATGGAGCATTGTGATGACAGGTGTCATGGAGCATCGTGATGACAAATGCCATTGAGAATTGTGATCAGAGGTGACATTGGGCATTGTGATGAAAGGGGTCATGGAGTACTGGGAGTACAGGGGCCATGGAGCCTTGTGATAACAAGTGACATGGAGAATAGTGATGACAGGCATCATAGAGCATTGTGATGACAAGTGCCATTTAGCATTTTGATGACAGGGGTCATCAGGCATTGTGTTGACGGGGGTCACGGAGCATTGTGATGACAAAGGCCATAGAGCATTGTGATGAGAGGGGTCATGGAGCATTGTGATGACATGGGCCATGGAGCATTGTGAAGACAAGATTCATGGAGCATTGTGATGACACGGGCATGAAGCACGGTGATGACAACTGACCTGGAGCATTGTGATGACAAGGGCATGGAGCATTGTGATTACAGGAGACTTGGGTCATTGTGATGAAATTGGCAGGGATCATTGTGATTAGAGGGATCATGGAGCATTGTGATGACAAGTGTCATGCAATATTGTGCTGACACAGATCATGGAGCATTTTGATGAGAGTGGCCTTGGAGCACAGTGATGAGAGACGTCATGGGGCATTATGGTGACAGTGGTCAAGGAGCATTGTGATGAAAGTGTTCATGGAGCAACGCGATTATCGGGACAATGGAGCATTGTGAATACAAAGGCCATGGAACATTGAGATAACAGAGTTCATGGAGCATTGTGATGACAAGGGTCTTGGGAGCTACTGATGACACGTTTCATACAGCATTGAGATGACAAGGGCCAAGGCGAATTGTGATGACACGTGTCATGGGGCATTGTGATGACATTGGTCATCTTGCATTGTGATGAGAGTGGTCATGTAGAATTTTGATTAAAGGTATCATGGAGCACTGTGATGACAAAGGCCAAGGAACATTGTGATGACAAGTGTCATTCAGCAATGTGATGACACGGGAATGGAGCATTATGATGACAAGTGTTCTGGAGCATTGTGATGACAAGGGTATGGAGCATTGTGATTACAGGGACCATGGAGCATTGTGATGACAACGGCATGGAGCACTGTGATGACATTGGTCATTGAGCATTGTGATTACAAAGACCATGAGGCATTGTGATGACAGGGGCCTGGGAGCATTGTGATGACAATGGTCATCAAGCATTGTGATGACAGGGGTCATAGAGCATTGTGATGAGAAAGACCATGGAGCATGGTGATGACAGAGGCCATGGAACATTGTGATGACCAGGCCATGTACCATTGTGATGACAAGGGCAGGGAACCTTGTGGTGACCGGGGTCATGGAGCATTTTGATGACAACTTTCATGGAACGTTGTGATGACAGGGGTCATGGAGCATTGTGATGAAAGTTGTCCTGGAGCATTGTGATGACAGCGGTCACAGAGAATTGGGATGAAAGGTATCATGCAGCATTGTGATGACAACGGTCATGGATCATTTTGATGACAGGGGTCATGGAGCATTGTGTTGACACGAGCATGGAGCATTGTAATGATAGGATATCTGGAGCATTGTGATGAAAGGGGGATGGAGCATTTTGATGACAGGGTCCAAGGAGAATTGTGCTGACAATGGCATGGAGCATTGTGATGAAAAGGGTACTGGAGCACTGTGAGGAAAGGAATCATGGATCATTGTGATGACAGGGGTCATGGAGCTTTGTGATGACAAGGGTCATGGAGCATTGTGATGACACGGTCAAGGAACATTGCGATGACAAGAATTCTGGAGCATTGTGATGAAAGGGCATGGAGCATGGTGATGAAAGGTGACAAGGAGCATTGTGACGATATGGGCAGAGAACTTTTTGATGACAGGGGTCATGGAGCATTGTGATAAAAAGTGTCATGGAACATTGTACTGACAGGGATCATGGAGCTTTTTGGTAAGAGAGGTCTTGGAGATTTGTGAAGGCAGGCGTCATGGGGCATTGTGATGACAGCGGTCTTGGAGCATTGGGATGAAAGGGGTCATGGAGCTCTGTGATTACAGGGGCCATGGAGCATTGTGAATACAAAGGCCATGGAGCATTGAGATGACAGGGTTCATGGAGCATTGTGATGAAAGTGATCATGGATCATTGTGATGACAAGTGTCCTGGAACCTTGTGATGACACAGTTCATGGAGCATTGTGATGACAAGGACCATGGCGAATTGTGGTATCATCTGTCATGGGGCATTGTGATGACAGTGGTCATGTAGAATTGTATTGAAAGGTAACATGGAGCACTCTGATGACAGGGGCCATGGAACATTGTGATGACAAAGGCCATGGAGCATTGTGATGACAAGTGTCATGGGGCATTTTGATGACATTGGCATGGAGCATTATGATGACAAGAGTTCTGGAGCATTTTGATGACCAGGGCATGGAGCATTGTGATGAAAGTTGTCCTGGAGCATTGTGATGACAGCGGTCACAGAGGATTGGGATGAAAGGTATCATGCAGCATTGCGATGACAACGGTCAGGGATCATTTTGATGACAGGGGTCATGGAACATTCTGATAACAAGTTTCATCAAGCATTTTGATGACAGGGGTCATGGAGCATTGTGTTGACACGGGCATGGAGCATTGTAATGATAGGATATCTGGAGCATTGTGATGAAAAGGGGATGGAGCATTTTGATGACAGGGTCCAAGGAGCATTGTGCTGACAATGGCATGGAGCATTGTGATGAAAATGGTACTGGAGCACTCTGAGGAAAGGAATCATGGATCATTGTGATGCCAGGGGTCATGGAGGTTTGTGATGACACGAGTCATGGAGCATTGTGATGACACGGTAAAGGAACATTGTGATGACAAGAAATCTGGAGCATTGTGATGAAAGGGCATGGAGCATTGTGATGAAAGGTGACAAGTAGCATTGTGATGATATGGGCAGTGAACTTTGTGATGACAGGGTTCATGGAGCCTTGTGATGAAAAGTGTCATGGAACATTGTACTGACAAGGATCATGGAGCTTTTTGGTAAGGGAGCCCTTGGAGATTGGTGGTGGCAGGCGTCATGGGGCATTGTGATGACAGCGGTCTTGGAGCATTGGGATGAAAGGGGTCATGGAGCACTGTGATTACAGGGGCCATGGAGCATTGTGAATACAAAGGCTATGGAGCATTGAGATGACAGGGTTCAGGGAGCATTGTGATGAAAGTGATCATGGATCATTGTGATGACAAGTGTCCTGAAACCTTGTGATGACACGGTTCATGGAGCATTGTTATGACAAGGACCATGGCGAATTGTGATGACATCTGAAATGGGGCATTGTGATGACAGTGGTCATGTAGAATTGTGATGAAAGGTATCAAGGAGCACTGTGATGACAGGGGCCATGGAACATTGTGATGACAAAGGCCATGGAGCATTGTGATGACAAGTGTCATGGGACATTTTGATGACATTGGCATGGAACATTATGATGACAAGAGTTCTGGAGAATTTTGATGACAAGGGCATGGAGCATTGTGATGACAGGGCCCATGGAGCATTGTGACGAAGAGGGCAGGGAACATTGTGATGACTGGGTTCATGGAGCCTTGTGATGAAAGGGGCCATGGAGCACTGAGATGACAGGCGTCTTGAGGTATGGTGATGACAGTGGTCATGGAGCATTGTGATGAAAGAGATCATGGAGCAATATGATAAGAGGGGACATGGAGCATTGTGATGACAGGTGTATTGGAGCATTGTGATGAAAATATTAATGGATCATTGTGATGACATGTGTCCTGGAACACTGTGATGACACGGTTCATCGAGTATTGTGATGACAAGGGTCATAGCGAATTGTGGTGACAGGTGTCATGGGGCATTGTGATGACATTGATCATCTAGGAATTGTGATGAAAGGTATCATGGAGCACTGTGATGACTGGGGGCATGAAGCATTGTTATGAAAATTGTCCTGGATTATTGTGATGACAGCAGTCATGGAGAATTGGGATGACAGGGATTATGCAGCATTGTGTTGACATGGGTATGGACTATTGTGATGACAATGGTCATGGAGCAATGTGATGAAAGTTTTCATGGAATATCGTGATGAAAAGTGCCTGGGAGCATTGTGACGATAAAGGCCATGGAGCATTGTGATGACAAGTGTCATGGAGCATTGTAATGAAAGCTTTCATTGTGCACTGTGATGACAAGGGGGATGGAGTATTGTGATGAAACTGGTCCTGGAACATTGTGATAACAAAAGCCATGGAGCATTGTGATGACAGGCATCATGGAGAATTGTGAAGAAAGGGGCCATGGGGAATTGTAATGACAATAGAGAAATGTGATGAAAATGGTCAGCGAGCATAGTGATTAAAGTGGTCATTGAGAATTGTGATGAAAAGTGACATAGAGCATTGTGATGGCAAAGGTCATGGAGAACTGTGATGACCAGGGTCATGTAGCATTGTGATGACACGTTCATGGAACATTGTGATGACAAGAATTCTGAAGCATTGTGATGACAAGGGCCATGGAGCATTGTGATGCCACGGTCATGGAACATTGTGATGACAAAGTTCTGGAGCTTTGTGAGGAAAAAGGCATGGAGCATTGTGATTATAGGGGACATGGAGCATTTTGACGACATGGGCAGGGAACACTGTGATGACAGGTGTTATGGAGCAATGGGATGACAAGTGTCATGGAGCACTGTGATGAGAGGGGCCTTGGAGAATTGTGATGACAGGCGTCATGAGGCATTGAGATGGCAGTGGTCATGGAGCATTATGATGAAAGGTGTTATGGAGCACTGTGATTACAGGGGCCATGGAGCATTGTGAATACAAAGGCCATGGAGCATTGAGATGACAGTGGTCATGGAGCATTGTGATGAAAGTGGTAATGGATCATTGTGATGCCAAGTGTCCTGGGACCCTGTGATGACATGGTTCATGGAGCATTGTGATGACAATGGTCATGGCGAATTGTGATGACAATGTCATGGGGCATTGTGATGGCAGTGGTCATCTAGAAATGTGATTAAAGTTATTATGGAGCACAGGAATGAGAGGGGCCATGGAGCATTGTGATGACAAGTGTCATGGAGCATTGTGATGACAGGTGTCATGGAGCATCGTGATGACAAATGCCATTGAGAATTGTGATCAGAGGTGACATTGGGCATTGTGATGAAAGGGGTCATGGAGTACTGGGAGTACAGGGGCCATGGAGCCTTGTGATAACAAGTGACATGGAGAATAGTGATGACAGGCATCATAGAGCATTGTGATGACAAGTGCCATTTAGCATTTTGATGACAGGGGTCATCAGGCATTGTGTTGACGGGGGTCACAGAGCATTGTGATGACAAAGGCCATAGAGCATTGTGATGAGAGGGGTCATGGAGCATTGTGATGACATGGGCCATGGAGCATTGTGAAGACAAGATTCATGGAGCATTGTGATGACACGGGCATGAAGCATGGTGATGACAACAGACCTGGAGCATTGTGATGACAAGGGCATGGAGCATTGTGATTACAGGAGACTTGGGTCATTGTGATGAAATTGGCAGGGATCATTGTGATTAGAGGGATCATGGAGCATTGTGATGACAAGTGTCATGCAATATTGTGCTGACACAGATTATGGGGCATTTTGATGAGAGTGGCCTTGGAGCACAGTGATGAGAGACGTCATGGGGCATTATGGTGACAGTGGTCAAGGAGCATTGTGATGAAAGTGTTCATGGAGCAACGCGATTATCGGGACAATGGAGCATTGTGAATACAAAGGCCATGGAACATTGAGATAACAGAGTTCATGGAGCATTGTGATGACAAGGGTCTTGGGAGCTACTGATGACACGTTTCATACAGCATTGAGATGACAAGGGCCAAGGCGAATTGTGATGACACGTGTCATGGGGCATTGTGATGACATTGGTCATCTTGCATTGTGATGAGAGTGGTCATGTAGAATTTTGATTAAAGGTATCATGGAGCACTGTGATGACAAAGGCCAAGGAACATTGTGATGACAAGTGTCATTCAGCAAAGTGATGACACGGGAATGGAGCATTATGATGACAAGTGTTCTGGAGCATTGTGATGACAAGGGTATGGAGCATTGTGATTACAGGGACCATGGAGCATTGTGATGACAACGGCATGGAGCACTGTGATGACATTGGTCATTGAGCATTGTGATTACAAAGATCATGAGGCATTGTGATGACAGGGGCCTTGGAGCATTGTGATGACAATGGTCATCAAGCATTGTGATGACAGGGGTCATAGAGCATTGTGATGAGAAAGACCATGGAGCATGGTGATGACAGAGGCCATGGAACATTGTGATGACCAGGCCATGTACCATTGTGATGACAAGGGTAGGGAACCTTGTGGTGACCGGGGTCATGGAGCATTTTGATGACAACTTTCATGGAACGTTGTGATGACAGGGGTCATGGAGCATTGTGATGAAAGTTGTCCTGGAGCATTGTGATGACAGCGGTCACAGAGAATTGGGATGAAAGGTATCATGCAGCATTGTGATGACAACGGTCATGGATCATTTTGATGACAGGGGTCATGGAACATTCTGATAACAAGGTTCATAAAGCATTTTGATGACAGGGGTCATGGAGCATTGTGTTGACACGAGCATGGAGCATTGTAATGATAGGATATCTGGAGCATTGTGATGAAAAGGGGATGGAGCATTTTGATGACAGGGTCCAAGGAGAATTGTGCTGACAATGGCATGGAGCATTGTGATGAAAAGGGTACTGGAGCACTGTGAGGAAAGGAATCATGGATCATTGTGATGCCAGGGGTCATGGAGCTTTGTGATGACAAGGGTCATGGAGCATTGTGATGACACGGTCAAGGAACATTGCGATGACAAGAATTCTGGAGCATTGTGATGAAAGGGCATGGTGCATTGTGATGAAAGGTGACAAGGAGCATTGTGACGATATGGGCAGAGAACTTTTTGATGACAGGGGTCATGGAGCATTGTGATAAAAAGTGTCATGGAACATTGTACTGACAGGGATCATGGAGCTTTTTGGTAAGAGAGGTCTTGGAGATTTGTGAAGGCAGGCGTCATGGGGCATTGTGATGACAGCGGTCTTGGAGCATTGGGATGAAAGGGGTCATGGAGCTCTGTGATTACAGGGGCCATGGAGCATTGTGAATACAAAGGCCATGGAGCATTGAGATGACAGGGCTCATGGAGCATTGTGATGAAAGTGATCATGGATCATTGTGATGACAAGTGTCCTGAAACCTTGTGATGACACGGTTCATGGAGCATTGTTATGACAAGGACCATGGCGAATTGTGATGACATCTGAAATGGGGCATTTTGATGACAGTGGTCATGTAGAATTGTGATGAAAGGTATCATGGAGCACTGTGATGACTGGGGGCATGAAGCATTGTTATGAAAATTGTCCTGGATTATTGTGATGACAGCAGTCATGGAGAATTGGGATGACAGGGATTATGCAGCATTGTGTTGACATGGGTATGGACTATTGTGATGACAATGGTCATGGAGCAATGTGATGAAAGTTTTCATGGAATATCGTGATGAAAAGTGCCTGGGAGCATTGTGACGATAAAGGCCATGGAGCATTGTGATGACAAGTGTCATGGAGCATTGTAATGAAAGCTTTCATTGTGCACTGTGATGACAAGGGGGATGGAGTATTGTGATGAAACTGGTCCTGGAACATTGTGATAACAAAAGCCATGGAGCATTGTGATGACAGGCATCATGGAGAATTGTGAAGAAAGGGGCCAGGGGTAATTGTAATGACAATAGAGAAATGTGATGAAAATGGTCAGCGAGCATAGTGATTAAAGTGGTCATTGAGAATTGTGATGAAAAGTGACATAGAGCATTGTGATGACAAAGGTCATGGAGAACTGTGATGACCAGGGTCATGTAGCATTGTGATGACACGTTCATGAAACATTGTGATGACAAGAATTCTGGAGCATTGTGATGACAAGGGCCATGGAGCATTGTGATGCCACGGTCATGGAACATTGTGATGACAAAATTCTGGAGCTTTGTGAGGAAAAAGGCATGGAGCATTGTGATTATAGGGGACATGGAGCATTTTGATGACATGGGCAGGGAACACTGTGATGGCAGGTGTTATGGAGCAATGGGATGACAAGTGTCATGGAGCACTGTGATGAGAGGGGCCTTGGAGAATTGTGATGACAGGCGTCATGAGGCATTGAGATGGCAGTGGTCATGGAGCATTATGATGAAAGGTGTTATGGAGCACTGTGATTACAGGGGCCATGGAGCATTGTGAATACAAAGGCCGTGGAGCATTGAGATGACAGTGGTCATGGAGCATTGTGATGAAAGTGGTAATGGATCATTGTGAGGACAAGTGTCCTGGGACCCTGTGATGACATGGTTCATGGAGCATTGTGATGACAATGGTCATGGCGAATTGTGATGACAATGTCATGGGGCATTGTGATGGCAGTGGTCATCTAGAAATGTGATTAAAGTTATTATGGAGCACAGGAATGAGAGGGGCCATTGAGCATTGTGATAACAAGTCTCATGGAGCATTGTGATGACAGGTGTCATGGAGCATCGTGATGACAAATGCCATTGAGAATTCTGATCAGAGGTGACATTGGGCATTGTGATGAAAGGGGTCATGGAGTACTGGGAGTACAGGGGCCATGGAGCCTTGTGATAACAAGTGACATGGAGAATAGTGATGACAGGCATCATAGAACATTGTGATGACAAGTGTCATTTAGCATTTTGATGACAGGGGCATCAGGCATTGTGTTGACGGGGGTCACGGAGCATTGTGATGACAAAGGCCATAGAGCATTGTGATGAGAGGGGTCATGGAGCATTGTGATGACATGGGCCATGGAGCATTGTGAAGACAAGATTCATGGAGCATTGTGATGACACAGGCATGAAGCATGGTGATGACAACAGACCTGGAGCATTGTGATGACAAGGGCATGGAGCATTGTGATTACAGGAGACTTGGGTCATTGTGATGAAATTGGCAGGGATCATTGTGATTAGAGGGATCATGGAGCATTGTGATGACAAGTGTCATGCAATATTGTGCTGACACAGATCATGGAGCATTTTGATGAGAGTGGCCTTGGAGCACAGTGATGAGAGACGTCATGGGGCATTATGGTGACAGTGGTCAAGGAGCATTGTGATGAAAGTGTTCATGGAGCAACGCGATTATCGGGACAATGGAGCATTGTGAATACAAAGGCCATGGATAATTGAGATAACAGAGTTCATGGAGCATTGTGATGACAAGGGTCTTGGGAGCTACTGATGACACGTTTCATACAGCATTGAGATGACAAGGGTCAAGGCGAATTGTGATGACACGTGTCATGGGGCATTGTGATGACATTGGTCATCTTGCATTCTGATGAGAGTGGTCATGTAGAATTTTGATTAAAGGTATCATGGAGCACTGTGATGACAAAGGCCAAGGAACATTGTGATGACAAATGTCATTCAGCAATGTGATGACACGGGAATGGAGCATTATGATGACAAGTGTTCTGGAGCATTGTGATGACAAGGGTATGGAGCATTGTGATTACAGGGACCATGGAGCATTGTGATGACAACGGCATGGAGCACTGTGATGACATTGGTCATTGAGCATTGTGATTACAAAGACCATGAGGCATTGTGATGACAGGGGCCTTGGAGCATTGTGATGACAATGGTCATCAAGCATTGTGATGACAGGGGTCATAGAGCATTGTGATGAGAAAGACCATGGAGCATGGTGATGACAGAGGCCATGGAACATTGTGATGACCAGGCCATGTACCATTGTGATGACAAGGGCAGGGAACCTTGTGGTGACCGGGGTCATGGAGCATTGTGATGAAAGTTGTCCTAGAGCATTGTGATGACAGCGGTCACAGAGAATTGGGATGAAAGGTATCATGCAGCATTGTGATGACAACGGTCATGGATCATTTGGATGACAGGGGTCATGGAACATTCTGATAACAAGGTTCATAAAGCATTTTGATGACAGGGGTCATGGAGCATTGTGTTGACACGAGCATGGAGCATTGTAATGATAGGATATCTGGAGCATTGTGATGAAAAGGGGATGGAGCATTTTGATGACAGGGTCCAAGGAGAATTGTGCTGACAATGGCATGGAGCATTGTGATGAAAAGGGTACTGGAGCACTGTGAGGAAAGGAATCATGGATCATTGTGATGCCAGGGGTCATGGAGCTTTGTGATGACAAGGGTCATGGAGCATTGTGATGACACGGTCAAGGAACATTGCGATGACAAGAATTCTGGAGCATTGTGATGAAAGGGCATGGTGCATTGTGATGAAAGGTGACAAGGAGCATTGTGACGATATGGGCAGAGAACTTTTTGATGACAAGGGTCATGGAGCATTGTGATAAAAAGTGTCATGGAGCATTGTACTGACAGGGATCATGGAGCTTTTTGGTAAGAGAGGTCTTGGAGATTTGTGAAGGCAGGCGTCATGGGGCATTGTGATGACAGCGGTCTTGGAGCATTGGGATGAAAGGGGTCATGGAGCTCTGTGATTACAGGGGCCATGGAGCATTGTGAATACAAAGGCCATGGAGCATTGAGATGACAGGGTTCATGGAGCATTGTGATGAAAGTGATCATGGATCATTGTGATGACAAGTGTCCTGGAACCTTGTGATGACACAGTTCATGGAGCATTGTGATGACAATGACCATGGCGAATTGTGGTATCATCTGTCATGGGGCATTGTGATGACAGTGGTCATGTAGAATTGTATTGAAAGGTAACATGGAGCACTCTGATGACAGGGGCCATGGAACATTGTGATGACAAAGGCCATGGAGCATTGTGATGACAAGTGTCATGGGGCATTTTGATGACATTGGCATGGAGCATTGTGATGAAAGTTGTCCTGGAGCATTGTGATGACAGCGGTCACAGAGGATTGGGATGAAAGGTATCATGCAGCATTGCGATGACAACGGTCAGGGATCATTCTGATGACAGGGGTCATGGAACATTCTGATAACAAGTTTCATCAAGCATTTTGATGACAGGGGTCATGGAGCATTGTGTTGACACGGGCATGGAGCATTGTAATGATAGGATATCTGGAGCATTGTGATGAAAAGGGGATGGAGCATTTTGATGACAGTGTCCAAGTAGCATTGTGCTGACAATGGCATGGAGCATTGTGATGAAAAGGGTACTGGAGCACTGTGAGGAAAGGAATCATGGATCATTGTGATGCCAGGGGTCATGGAGCTTTGTGATGACACGGGTCATGGAGCATTGTGATGACACGGTCAAGGAACATTGTGATGACAAGAAATCTGGAGCATTGTGATGAAAGGGCATGGAGCATTGTGATGAAAGGTGACAAGTAGCATTGTGATGATATGGGCAGAGACCTTTGTGATGACAGGGGTCATGGAGCATTGTGATGAAAAGTGTCATGGAACATTGTACTGACAGGGATCATGGAGCTTTTTGGTAAGGGAGCCCTTGGAGATTGGTGGTGGCAGGCGTCATGGGGTATTGTGATGACAGCGGTCTTGGAGCATTGTGATGAAAGGGGTCATGGAGCACTGTGATTACAGGGGCCATGGAGCATTGTGAATACAAAGGCTAAGGAGCATTGAGATGACAGAGTTCAGGGAGCATTGTGATGAAAGTGTTCATGGATCATTGTGATGACAAGTGTCCTGAAACCTTGTGATGACACGGTTCATGGAGCATTGTTATGACAAGGACCATGGCGAATTGTGATGACATCTGAAATGGGGCATTGTGATGACAGTGGTCATGTAGAATTGTGATGAAAGGTATCAAGGAGCACTGTGATGACAGGGGCCATGGAGCATTGTGATGACAAGTGTCATGGGACATTTTGATGACATTGGCATGGAACATTATGATGACAAGAGTTCTGGAGAATTTTGATGACAAGGGCATGGAGCATTGTGATGACAGGGCCCATGGAGCATTGTGACGAAGAGGGCAGGGAACATTGTGATGACTGGGTTCATGGAGCCTTGTGATGAAAGGGGCCATGGAGCACTGAGATGACAGGCGTCTTGAGGTATGGTGATGACAGTGGTCATGGAGCATTGTGATGAAAGAGATCATGGAGCAATATGATAAGAGGGGACATGGAGCATTGTGATGACAGGTGTATTGGAGCATTGTGATGAAAATATTAATGGATCATTGTGATGACATGTGTCCTGGAACACTGTGATGACACGGTTCATCGAGTATTGTGATGACAAGGGTCATAGCGAATTGTGATAACAGGTGTCATGGGGCATTGTGATGACATTGATCATCTAGGAATTGTGATGAAAGGTATCATGGAGCACTGTGATGACTGGGGGCGTGAAGCATTGTTATGAAAATTGTCCTGGATTATTGTGATGACAGCAGTCATGGAGAATTGGGATGACAGGGATTATGCAGCATTGTGTTGACATGGGTATGGACTATTGTGATGACAATGGTCATGGAGCAATGTGATGAAAGTTTTCATGGAATATCGTGATGAAAAGTGCCTGGGAGCACTGTGACGATAAAGGCCATGGAGCATTGTGATGACAAGTGTCATGGAGCATTGTAATGAAAGCTTTCATTGTGCACTGTGATGACAAGGGGGATGGAGTATTGTGATGAAACTGGTCCTGGAGCATTGTGATAACAAAAGCCATGGAGCATTGTGATGACAGGCATCATGGAGAATTGTGAAGAAAGGGGCCATGGGGAATTGTAATGACAATAGAGAAATGTGATGAAAATGGTCAGCGAGCATAGTGATTAAAGTGGTCATTGAGAATTGTGATGAAAAGTGACATAGAGCATTGTGATGACAAAGGTCATGGAGAACTGTGATGACCAGGGTCATGTAGCATTGTGATGACACGTTCATGGAACATTGTGATGACAAGAATTCTGGAGCATTGTGATGACAAGGGCCATGGAGCATTGGGATGCCACGGTCATGGAACATTGTGATGACAAAATTCTGGAGCTTTGTGAGGAAAAAGGCATGGAGCATTGTGATTATAGGGGACATGGAGCATTTTGATGACATGGGCAGGGAACACTGTGATGACAGGTGTTATGGAGCAATGGGATGACAAGTGTCATGGAGCACTGTGATGAGAGGGGCCTTGGAGAATTGTGATGACAGGCGTCATGAGGCATTGAGATGGCAGTGGTCATGGAGCATTATGATGAAAGGTGTTATGGAGCACTGTGATTACAGGGGCCATGGAGCATTGTGAATACAAAGGCCGTGGAGCATTGAGATGACAGTGGTCATGGAGCATTGTGATGAAAGTGGTAATGGATCATTGTGAGGACAAGTGTCCTGGGACCCTGTGATGACATGGTTCATGGAGCATTGTGATGACAATGGTCATGGCGAATTGTGATGACAATGTCATGGGGCATTGTGATGGCAGTGGTCATCTAGAAATGTGATTAAAGTTATTATGGAGCACAGTAATGAGAGGGGCCATTGAGCATTGTGATAACAAGTCTCAAGGAGCATTGTGATGACAGGTGTCATGGAGCATCGTGATGACAAATGCCATTGAGAATTGTGATCAGAGGTGACATTGGGCATTGTGATGAAAGGGGTCATGGAGTACTGGGAGTACAGGGGCCATGGAGCCTTGTGATAACAAGTGACATGGAGAATAGTGATGACAGGCATCATAGAGCATTGTGATGACAAGTGCCATTTAGCATTTTGATGACAGGGGTCATCAGGCATTGTGTTGACGGGGGTCACGGAGCATTGTGATGACAAAGGCCATAGAGCATTGTGATGAGAGGGGTCATGGAGCATTGTGATGACATGGGCCATGGAGCATTGTGAAGACAAGATTCATGGAGCATTGTGATGACACAGGCATGAAGCATGGTGATGACAACAGACCTGGAGCATTGTGATGACAAGGGCATGGAGCATTGTGATTACAGGAGACTTGGGTCATTGTGATGAAATTGGCAGGGATCATTGTGATTAGAGGGATCATGGAGCATTGTGATGACAAGTGTCATGCAATATTGTGCTGACACAGATCATGGAGCATTTTGATGAGAGTGGCCTTGGAGCACAGTGATGAGAGACGTCATGGGGCATTATGGTGACAGTGGTCAAGGAGCATTGTGATGAAAGTGTTCATGGAGCAACGCGATTATCGGGACAATGGAGCATTGTGAATACAAAGGCCATGGAACATTGAGATAACAGAGTTCATGGAGCATTGTGATGACAAGGGTCTTGGGAGCTACTGATGACACGTTTCATACAGCATTGAGATGACAAGGGCCAAGGCGAATTGTGATGACACGTGTCATGGGGCATTGTGATGACATTGGTCATCTTGCATTGTGATGAGAGTGGTCATGTAGAATTTTGATTAAAGGTATCATGGAGCACTGTGATGACAAAGGCCAAGGAACATTGTGATGACAAGTGTCATTCAGCAATGTGATGACACGGGAATGGAGCATTATGATGACAAGTGTTCTGGAGCATTGTGATGACAAGGGTATGGAGCATTGTGATTACAGGGACCATGGAGCATTGTGATGACAACGGCATGGAGCACTGTGATGACATTGGTCATTGAGCATTGTGATTACAAAGACCATGAGGCATTGTGATGACAGGGGCCTTGGAGCATTGTGATGACAATGGTCATCAAGCATTGTGATGACAGGGGTCATAGAGCATTGTGATGAGAAAGACCATGGAGCATGGTGATGACAGAGGCCATGGAACTTTGTGATGACCAGGCCATGTACCATTGTGATGACAAGGGCAGGGAACCTTGTGGTGACCGGGGTCATGGAGCATTTTGATGACAACTTTCATGGAACGTTGTGATGACAGGGGTCATTGAGCATTGTGATGAAAGTTGTCCTGGAGCATTGTGATGACAGCGGTCACAGAGAATTGGGATGAAAGGTATCATGCAGCATTGTGATGACAACGGTCATGGATCATTTTGATGACAGGGGTCATGGAACATTCTGATAACAAGGTTCATAAAGCATTTTGATGACAGGGGTCATGGAGCATTGTGTTGACACGAGCATGGAGCATTGTAATGATAGGATATCTGGAGCATTGTGATGAAAAGGGGATGGAGCATTTTGATGACAGGGTCCAAGGAGAATTGTGCTGACAATGGCATGGAGCATTGTGATGAAAAGGGTACTGGAGCACTGTGAGGAAAGGAATCATGGATCATTGTGATGACAGGGGTCATGGAGCTTTGTGATGACAAGGGTCATGGAGCATTGTGATGACATGGTCAAGAACATTGCGATGACAAGAAATCTGGAGCATTGTGATGAAAGGGCATGGAGCATTGTGATGAAAGGTGACAAGTAGCATTGTGATGATATGGGCAGAGAACTTTGTGATGACAGGGGTCATGGAGCATTGTGATGAAAAGTGTCATGGAACATTGTACTGACAGGGATCATGGAGCTTTTTGGTAAGGGAGCCCTTGGAGATTGGTGGTGGCAGGCGTCATGGGGCATTGTGATGACAGCGGTCTTGGAGCATTGGGATGAAAGGGGTCATGGAGCACTGTGATTACAGGGGCCATGGAGCATTGTGAATACAAAGGCTATGGAGCATTGAGATGACAGGGTTCAGGGAGCATTGTGATGAAAGTGATCATGGATCATTGTGATGACAAGTGTCCTGAAACCTTGTGATGACACGGTTCATGGAGCATTGTTATGACAAGGACCATGGCGAATTGTGATGACATCTGAAATGGGGCATTGTGATGACAGTGGTCATGTAGAATTGTGATGAAAGGTATCAAGGAGCACTGTGATGACAGGGGCCATGGAACATTGTGATGACAAAGGCCATGGAGCATTGTGATGACAAGTGTCATGGGACATTTTGATGACATTGGCATGGAACATTATGATGACAAGAGTTCTGGAGAATTTTGATGACAAGGGCATGGAGCATTGTGATGACAGGGCCCATGGAGCATTGTGACGAAGAGGGCAGGGAACATTGTGATGACTGGGTTCATGGAGCCTTGTGATGAAATGGGCCATGGAGCACTGAGATGACAGGCGTCTTGAGGTATGGTGATGACAGTGGTCATGGAGCATTGTGATGAAAGAGATCATGGAGCAATATGATAAGAGGGGACATGGAGCATTGTGATGACAGGTGTATTGGAGCATTGTGATGAAAATATTAATGGATCATTGTGATGACATGTGTCCTGGAACACTGTGATGACACGGTTCATCGAGTAGTGTGATGACAAGGGTCATAGCGAATTGTGATAACAGGTGTCATGGGGCATTGTGATGACATTGATCATCTAGGAATTGTGATGAAAGGTATCATGGAGCACTGTGATGACTGGGGGCATGAAGCATTGTTATGAAAATTGTCCTGGATTATTGTGATGACAGCAGTCATGGAGAATTGGGATGACAGGGATTATGCAGCATTGTGTTGACATGGGTATGGACTATTGTGATGACAATGGTCATGGAGCAATGTGATGAAAGTTTTCATGGAATATCGTGATGAAAAGTGCCTGGGAGCATTGTGACGATAAAGGCCATGGAGCATTGTGATGACAAGTGTCATGGAGCATTGTAATGAAAGCTTTCATTGTGCACTGTGATGACAAGGGGGATGGAGTATTGTGATGAAACTGGTCCTGGAACATTGTGATAACAAAAGCCATAGAGCATTGTGATGACAGGCATCATGGAGAATTGTGAAGAAAGGGGCCATGTGGAATTCTAATGACAATAGAGAAATGTGATGAAAATGGTCAGCGAGCATAGTGATTAAAGTGGTCATTGAGAATTGTGATGAAAAGTGACATAGAACATTGTGATGACAAAGGTCATGGAGAACTGTGATGACCAGGGTCATGTAGCATTGTGATGACACGTTCATGGAACATTGTGATGACAAGAATTCTGGAGCATTGTGATGACAAGGGCCATGGAGCATTGGGATGCCACGGTCATGGAACATTGTGATGACAAAATTCTGGAGCTTTGTGAGGAAAAAGGCATGGAGCATTGTGATTATAGGGGACATGGAGCATTTTGATGACATGGGCAGGGAACACTGTGATGACAGGTGTTATGGAGCAATGGGATGAGAGGGGCCTTGGAGAATTGTCATGACAGGCGTCATGAGGCATTGAGATGGCAGTGGTCATGGAGCATTATGATGAAAGGTGTTATGGAGCACTGTGATTACCGGGACCATGGAGCATTGTGAATACAAAGGCCATGGAGCATTGAGATGACAGTGGTCATGGAGCATTGTGATGAAAGTGGTAATGGATCATTGTGATGCCAAGTGTCCTGGGACCCTGTGATGACATGGTTCATGGAGCATTGTGATGACAATGGTCATGGCGAATTGTGATGACAATGTCATGGGGCATTGTGATGGCAGTGGTCATCTAGAAATGTGATTAAAGTTATTATGGAGCACAGTAATGAGAGGGGCCATGGAGCATTGTGATGACAAGTCTCATGGAGCATTGTGATGACAGGTGTCATGGAGCATCGTGATGACAAATGCCATTGAGAATTGTGATCAGAGGTGACATTGGGCATTGTGATGAAAGGGGTCATGGAGTACTGGGAGTACAGGGGCCATGGAGCCTTGTGATAACAAGTGACATGGAGAATAGTGATGACAGGCATCATAGAGCATTGTGATGACAAGTGCCATTTAGCATTTTGATGACAGGGGTCATCAGGCATTGTGTTGACGGGGGTCACGGAGCATTGTGATGACAAAGGCCATAGAGCATTGTGATGAGAGGGGTCATGGAGCATTGTGATGACATGGGCCATGGAGCATTGTGAAGACAAGATTCATGGAGCATTGTGATGACACGGGCATGAAGCACGGTGATGACAACTGACCTGGAGCATTGTGATGACAAGGGCATGGAGCATTGTGATTACAGGAGACTTGGGTCATTGTGATGAAATTGGCAGGGATCATTGTGATTAGAGGGATCATGGAGCATTGTGATGACAAGTGTCATGCAATATTGTGCTGACACAGATCATGGAGCATTTTGATGAGAGTGGCCTTGGAGCACAGTGATGAGAGACGTCATGGGGCATTATGGTGACAGTGGTCAAGGAGCATTGTGATGAAAGTGTTCATGGAGCAACGCGATTATCGGGACAATGGAGCATTGTGAATACAAAGGCCATGGAACATTGAGATAACAGAGTTCATGGAGCATTGTGATGACAAGGGTCTTGGGAGCTACTGATGACACGTTTCATACAGCATTGAGATGACAAGGGCCAAGGCGAATTGTGATGACACGTGTCATGGGGCATTGTGATGACATTGGTCATCTTGCATTGTGATGAGAGTGGTCATGTAGAATTTTGATTAAAGGTATCATGGAGCACTGTGATGACAAAGGCCAAGGAACATTGTGATGACAAGTGTCATTCAGCAATGTGATGACACGGGAATGGAGCATTATGATGACAAGTGTTCTGGAGCATTGTGATGACAAGGGTATGGAGCATTGTGATTACAGGGACCATGGAGCATTGTGATGACAACGGCATGGAGCACTGTGATGACATTGGTCATTGAGCATTGTGATTACAAAGACCATGAGGCATTGTGATGACAGGGGCCTGGGAGCATTGTGATGACAATGGTCATCAAGCATTGTGATGACAGGGGTCATAGAGCATTGTGATGAGAAAGACCATGGAGCATGGTGATGACAGAGGCCATGGAACATTGTGATGACCAGGCCATGTACCATTGTGATGACAAGGGCAGGGAACCTTGTGGTGACCGGGGTCATGGAGCATTTTGATGACAACTTTCATGGAACGTTGTGATGACAGGGGTCATGGAGCATTGTGATGAAAGTTGTCCTGGAGCATTGTGATGACAGCGGTCACAGAGAATTGGGATGAAAGGTATCATGCAGCATTGTGATGACAACGGTCATGGATCATTTTGATGACAGGGGTCATGGAGCATTGTGTTGACACGAGCATGGAGCATTGTAATGATAGGATATCTGGAGCATTGTGATGAAAGGGGGATGGAGCATTTTGATGACAGGGTCCAAGGAGAATTGTGCTGACAATGGCATGGAGCATTGTGATGAAAAGGGTACTGGAGCACTGTGAGGAAAGGAATCATGGATCATTGTGATGACAGGGGTCATGGAGCTTTGTGATGACAAGGGTCATGGAGCATTGTGATGACACGGTCAAGGAACATTGCGATGACAAGAATTCTGGAGCATTGTGATGAAAGGGCATGGAGCATGGTGATGAAAGGTGACAAGGAGCATTGTGACGATATGGGCAGAGAACTTTTTGATGACAGGGGTCATGGAGCATTGTGATAAAAAGTGTCATGGAACATTGTACTGACAGGGATCATGGAGCTTTTTGGTAAGAGAGGTCTTGGAGATTTGTGAAGGCAGGCGTCATGGGGCATTGTGATGACAGCGGTCTTGGAGCATTGGGATGAAAGGGGTCATGGAGCTCTGTGATTACAGGGGCCATGGAGCATTGTGAATACAAAGGCCATGGAGCATTGAGATGACAGGGTTCATGGAGCATTGTGATGAAAGTGATCATGGATCATTGTGATGACAAGTGTCCTGGAACCTTGTGATGACACAGTTCATGGAGCATTGTGATGACAAGGACCATGGCGAATTGTGGTATCATCTGTCATGGGGCATTGTGATGACAGTGGTCATGTAGAATTGTATTGAAAGGTAACATGGAGCACTCTGATGACAGGGGCCATGGAACATTGTGATGACAAAGGCCATGGAGCATTGTGATGACAAGTGTCATGGGGCATTTTGATGACATTGGCATGGAGCATTATGATGACAAGAGTTCTGGAGCATTTTGATGACCAGGGCATGGAGCATTGTGATGAAAGTTGTCCTGGAGCATTGTGATGACAGCGGTCACAGAGGATTGGGATGAAAGGTATCATGCAGCATTGCGATGACAACGGTCAGGGATCATTTTGATGACAGGGGTCATGGAACATTCTGATAACAAGTTTCATCAAGCATTTTGATGACAGGGGTCATGGAGCATTGTGTTGACACGGGCATGGAGCATTGTAATGATAGGATATCTGGAGCATTGTGATGAAAAGGGGATGGAGCATTTTGATGACAGGGTCCAAGGAGCATTGTGCTGACAATGGCATGGAGCATTGTGATGAAAATGGTACTGGAGCACTCTGAGGAAAGGAATCATGGATCATTGTGATGCCAGGGGTCATGGAGGTTTGTGATGACACGAGTCATGGAGCATTGTGATGACACGGTAAAGGAACATTGTGATGACAAGAAATCTGGAGCATTGTGATGAAAGGGCATGGAGCATTGTGATGAAAGGTGACAAGTAGCATTGTGATGATATGGGCAGTGAACTTTGTGATGACAGGGTTCATGGAGCCTTGTGATGAAAAGTGTCATGGAACATTGTACTGACAGGGATCATGGAGCTTTTTGGTAAGGGAGCCCTTGGAGATTGGTGGTGGCAGGCGTCATGGGGCATTGTGATGACAGCGGTCTTGGAGCATTGGGATGAAAGGGGTCATGGAGCACTGTGATTACAGGGGCCATGGAGCATTGTGAATACAAAGGCTATGGAGCATTGAGATGACAGGTTTCAGGGAGCATTGTGATGAAAGTGATCATGGATCATTGTGATGACAAGTGTCCTGAAACCTTGTGATGACACGGTTCATGGAGCATTGTTATGACAAGGACCATGGCGAATTGTGATGACATCTGAAATGGGGCATTGTGATGACAGTGGTCATGTAGAATTGTGATGAAAGGTATCAAGGAGCACTGTGATGACAGGGGCCATGGAACATTGTGATGACAAAGGCCATGGAGCATTGTGATGACAAGTGTCATGGGACATTTTGATGACATTGGCATGGAACATTATGATGACAAGAGTTCTGGAGAATTTTGATGACAAGGGCATGGAGCATTGTGATGACAGGGCCCATGGAGCATTGTGACGAAGAGGGCAGGGAACATTGTGATGACTGGGTTCATGGAGCCTTGTGATGAAAGGGGCCATGGAGCACTGAGATGACAGGCATCTTGAGGTATGGTGATGACAGTGGTCATGGAGCATTGTGATGAAAGAGATCATGGAGCAATATGATAAGAGGGGACATGGAGCATTGTGATGACAAGTGTATTGGAGCATTGTGATGAAAATATTAATGGATCATTGTGATGACATGTGTCCTGGAACACTGTGATGACACGGTTCATCGAGTATTGTGATGACAAGGGTCATAGCGAATTGTGATAACAGGTGTCATGGGGCATTGTGATGACATTGATCATCTAGGAATTGTGATGAAAGGTATCATGGAGCACTGTGATGACTGGGGGCATGAAGCATTGTTATGAAAATTGTCCTGGATTATTGTGATGACAGCAGTCATGGAGAATTGGGATGACAGGGATTATGCAGCATTGTGTTGACATGGGTATGGACTATTGTGATGACAATGGTCATGGAGCAATGTGATGAAAGTTTTCATGGAATATCGTGATGAAAAGTGCCTGGGAGCATTGTGACGATAAAGGCCATGGAGCATTGTGATGACAAGTGTCATGGAGCATTGTAATGAAAGCTTTCATTGTGCACTGTGATGACAAGGGGGATGGAGTATTGTGATGAAACTGGTCCTGGAACATTGTGATAACAAAAGCCATGGAGCATTGTGATGACAGGCATCATGGAGCATTGTGAAGAAAGGGGCCATGGGGAATTGTAATGACAATAGAGAAATGTGATGAAAATGGTCAGCGAGCATAGTGATTAAAGTGGTCATTGAGAATTGTGATGAAAAGTGACATAGAGCATTGTGATGGCAAAGGTCATGGAGAACTGTGATGACCAGGGTCATGTAGCATTGTGATGACACGTTCATGGAACATTGTGATGACAAGAATTCTGAAGCATTGTGATGACAAGGGCCATGGAGCATTGTGATGCCACGGTCATGGAACATTGTGATGACAAAGTTCTGGAGCTTTGTGAGGAAAAAGGCATGGAGCATTGTGATTATAGGGGACATGGAGCATTTTGACGACATGGGCAGGGAACACTGTGATGACAGGTGTTATGGAGCAATGGGATGACAAGTGTCATGGAGCACTGTGATGAGAGGGGCCTTGGAGAATTGTGATGACAGGCGTCATGAGGCATTGAGATGGCAGTGGTCATGGAGCATTATGATGAAAGGTGTTATGGAGCACTGTGATTACAGGGGCCATGGAGCATTGTGAATACAAAGGCCATGGAGCATTGAGATGACAGTGGTCATGGAGCATTGTGATGAAAGTGGTAATGGATCATTGTGATGCCAAGTGTCCTGGGACCCTGTGATGACATGGTTCATGGAGCATTGTGATGACAATGGTCATGGCGAATTGTGATGACAATGTCATGGGGCATTGTGATGGCAGTGGTCATCTAGAAATGTGATTAAAGTTATTATGGAGCACAGGAATGAGAGGGGCCATGGAGCATTGTGATGACAAGTCTCATGGAGCATTGTGATGACAGGTGTCATGGAGCATCGTGATGACAAATGCCATTGAGAATTGTGATCAGAGGTGACATTGGGCATTGTGATGA
The DNA here is from genome assembly GCF_028023285.1 of Balaenoptera ricei. Taxonomy (NCBI): domain Eukaryota; kingdom Metazoa; phylum Chordata; class Mammalia; order Artiodactyla; family Balaenopteridae; genus Balaenoptera; species Balaenoptera ricei. The sequence continues at coordinate 956,051 of NW_026777437.1, read as the reverse complement.
AAGGGGTCATGGAGTACTGGGAGTACAGGGGCCATGGAGCCTTGTGATAACAAGTGACATGGAGAATAGTGATGACAGGCATCATAGAGCATTGTGATGACAAGTGCCATTTAGCATTTTGATGACAGGGGTCATCAGGCATTGTGTTGACGGGGGTCACAGAGCATTGTGATGACAAAGGCCATAGAGCATTGTGATGAGAGGGGTCATGGAGCATTGTGATGACATGGGCCATGGAGCATTGTGAAGACAAGATTCATGGAGCATTGTGATGACACGGGCATGAAGCATGGTGATGACAACAGACCTGGAGCATTGTGATGACAAGGGCATGGAGCATTGTGATTACAGGAGACTTGGGTCATTGTGATGAAATTGGCAGGGATCATTGTGATTAGAGGGATCATGGAGCATTGTGATGACAAGTGTCATGCAATATTGTGCTGACACAGATTATGGGGCATTTTGATGAGAGTGGCCTTGGAGCACAGTGATGAGAGACGTCATGGGGCATTATGGTGACAGTGGTCAAGGAGCATTGTGATGAAAGTGTTCATGGAGCAACGCGATTATCGGGACAATGGAGCATTGTGAATACAAAGGCCATGGAACATTGAGATAACAGAGTTCATGGAGCATTGTGATGACAAGGGTCTTGGGAGCTACTGATGACACGTTTCATACAGCATTGAGATGACAAGGGCCAAGGCGAATTGTGATGACACGTGTCATGGGGCATTGTGATGACATTGGTCATCTTGCATTGTGATGAGAGTGGTCATGTAGAATTTTGATTAAAGGTATCATGGAGCACTGTGATGACAAAGGCCAAGGAACATTGTGATGACAAGTGTCATTCAGCAATGTGATGACACGGGAATGGAGCATTATGATGACAAGTGTTCTGGAGCATTGTGATGACAAGGGTATGGAGCATTGTGATTACAGGGACCATGGAGCATTGTGATGACAACGGCATGGAGCACTGTGATGACATTGGTCATTGAGCATTGTGATTACAAAGATCATGAGGCATTGTGATGACAGGGGCCTTGGAGCATTGTGATGACAATGGTCATCAAGCATTGTGATGACAGGGGTCATAGAGCATTGTGATGAGAAAGACCATGGAGCATGGTGATGACAGAGGCCATGGAACATTGTGATGACCAGGCCATGTACCATTGTGATGACAAGGGTAGGGAACCTTGTGGTGACCGGGGTCATGGAGCATTTTGATGACAACTTTCATGGAACGTTGTGATGACAGGGGTCATGGAGCATTGTGATGAAAGTTGTCCTGGAGCATTGTGATGACAGCGGTCACAGAGAATTGGGATGAAAGGTATCATGCAGCATTGTGATGACAACGGTCATGGATCATTTTGATGACAGGGGTCATGGAACATTCTGATAACAAGGTTCATAAAGCATTTTGATGACAGGGGTCATGGAGCATTGTGTTGACACGAGCATGGAGCATTGTAATGATAGGATATCTGGAGCATTGTGATGAAAAGGGGATGGAGCATTTTGATGACAGGGTCCAAGGAGAATTGTGCTGACAATGGCATGGAGCATTGTGATGAAAAGGGTACTGGAGCACTGTGAGGAAAGGAATCATGGATCATTGTGATGCCAGGGGTCATGGAGCTTTGTGATGACAAGGGTCATGGAGCATTGTGATGACACGGTCAAGGAACATTGCGATGACAAGAATTCTGGAGCATTGTGATGAAAGGGCATGGTGCATTGTGATGAAAGGTGACAAGGAGCATTGTGACGATATGGGCAGAGAACTTTTTGATGACAGGGGTCATGGAGCATTGTGATAAAAAGTGTCATGGAACATTGTACTGACAGGGATCATGGAGCTTTTTGGTAAGAGAGGTCTTGGAGATTTGTGAAGGCAGGCGTCATGGGGCATTGTGATGACAGCGGTCTTGGAGCATTGGGATGAAAGGGGTCATGGAGCTCTGTGATTACAGGGGCCATGGAGCATTGTGAATACAAAGGCCATGGAGCATTGAGATGACAGGGCTCATGGAGCATTGTGATGAAAGTGATCATGGATCATTGTGATGACAAGTGTCCTGAAACCTTGTGATGACACGGTTCATGGAGCATTGTTATGACAAGGACCATGGCGAATTGTGATGACATCTGAAATGGGGCATTTTGATGACAGTGGTCATGTAGAATTGTGATGAAAGGTATCATGGAGCACTGTGATGACTGGGGGCATGAAGCATTGTTATGAAAATTGTCCTGGATTATTGTGATGACAGCAGTCATGGAGAATTGGGATGACAGGGATTATGCAGCATTGTGTTGACATGGGTATGGACTATTGTGATGACAATGGTCATGGAGCAATGTGATGAAAGTTTTCATGGAATATCGTGATGAAAAGTGCCTGGGAGCATTGTGACGATAAAGGCCATGGAGCATTGTGATGACAAGTGTCATGGAGCATTGTAATGAAAGCTTTCATTGTGCACTGTGATGACAAGGGGGATGGAGTATTGTGATGAAACTGGTCCTGGAACATTGTGATAACAAAAGCCATGGAGCATTGTGATGACAGGCATCATGGAGAATTGTGAAGAAAGGGGCCAGGGGTAATTGTAATGACAATAGAGAAATGTGATGAAAATGGTCAGCGAGCATAGTGATTAAAGTGGTCATTGAGAATTGTGATGAAAAGTGACATAGAGCATTGTGATGACAAAGGTCATGGAGAACTGTGATGACCAGGGTCATGTAGCATTGTGATGACACGTTCATGAAACATTGTGATGACAAGAATTCTGGAGCATTGTGATGACAAGGGCCATGGAGCATTGTGATGCCACGGTCATGGAACATTGTGATGACAAAATTCTGGAGCTTTGTGAGGAAAAAGGCATGGAGCATTGTGATTATAGGGGACATGGAGCATTTTGATGACATGGGCAGGGAACACTGTGATGGCAGGTGTTATGGAGCAATGGGATGAGAGGGAACTTGGAGAATTGTGATGACAGGCGTCATGAGGCATTGAGATGGCAGTGGTCATGGAGCATTGTGTTGAAAGTGGTAATGGATCATTGTGATGACAAGTGTCTTGGGACCCTGTGATGACATGGTTCATGGAGCATTGTGATGACAATGGTCATGGCGAATTGTGATGACAATGTCATGGGGCATTGTGATGGCAGTGGTCATCTAGAAATGTGATTAAAGTTATTATGGAGCACAGGAATGAGAGGGGCCATGGAGCATTGTGATGACAAGTCTCATGGAGCATTGTGATGACAGGTGTCATGGAGCATCGTGATGACAAATGCCATTGAGAATTGTGATCAGAGGTGACATTGGGCATTGTGATGAAAGGGGTCATGGAGTACTGGGAGTACAGGGGCCATGGAGCCTTGTGATAACAAGTGACATGGAGAATAGTGATGACAGGCATCATAGAGCATTGTGATGACAAGTGCCATTTAGCATTTTGATGACAGGGGTCATCAGGCATTGTGTTGACGGGGGTCACGGAGCATTGTGATGACAAAGGCCATAGAGCATTGTGATGAGAGGGGTCATGGAGCATTGTGATGACATGGGCCATGGAGCATTGTGAAGACAAGATTCATGGAGCATTGTGATGACACGGGCATGAAGCATGGTGATGACAACAGACCTAGAGCATTGTGATGACAAGGGCATGGAGCATTGTGATTACAGGAGACTTGGGTCATTGTGATGAAATTGGCAGGGATCATTGTGATTAGAGGGATCATGGAGCATTGTGATGACAAGTGTCATGCAATATTGTGCTGACACAGATCATGGAGCATTTTGATGAGAGTGGCCTTGGAGCACAGTGATGAGAGACGTCATGGGGCATTATGGTGACAGTGGTCAAGGAGCATTGTGATGAAAGTGTTCATGGAGCAACGCGATTATCGGGACAATGGAGCATTGTGAATACAAAGGCCATGGAACATTGAGATAACAGAGTTCATGGAGCATTGTGATGACAAGGGTCTTGGGAGCTACTGATGACACGTTTCATAGAGCATTGAGATGACAAGGGCCAAGGCGAATTGTGATGACACGTGTCATGGGGCATTGTGATGACATTGGTCATCTTGCATTGTGATGAGAGTGGTCATGTAGAATTTTGATTAAAGGTATCATGGAGCACTGTGATGACAAAGGCCAAGGAACATTGTGATGACAAGTGTCATTCAGCAATGTGATGACACGGGAATGGAGCATTATGATGACAAGTGTTCTGGAGCATTGTGATGACAAGGGTATGGAGCATTGTGATTACAGGGACCATGGAGCATTGTGATGACAACGGCATGGAGCACTGTGATGACATTGGTCATTGAGCATTGTGATTACAAAGACCATGAAGCATTGTGATGACAGGGGCCTTGGAGCATTGTGATGACAATGGTCATCAAGCATTGTGATGACAGGGGTCATAGAGCATTGTGATGAGAAAGACCATGGAGCATGGTGATGACAGAGGCCATGGAACATTGTGATGACCAGGCCATGTACCATTGTGATGACAAGGGCAGGGAACCTTGTGGTGACCGGGGTCATGGAGCATTTTGATGACAACTTTCATGGAACGTTGTGATGACAGGGGTCATGGAGCATTGTGATGAAAGTTGTCCTGGAGCATTGTGATGACAACGGTCACAGAGAATTGGGATGAAAGGTATCATGCAGCATTGTGATGACAACGGTCAGGGATCATTCTGATGACAGGGGTCATGGAACATTCTGATAACAAGTTTCATCAAGCATTTTGATGACAGGGGTCATGGAGCATTGTGTTGACACGAGCATGGAGCATTGTAATGATAGGATATCTGGAGCATTGTGATGAAAAGGGGATGGAGCATTTTGATGACAGGGTCCAAGGAGAATTGTGCTGACAATGGCATGGAGCATTGTGATGAAAAGGGTACTGGAGCACTGTGAGGAAAGGAATCATGGATCATTGTGATGACAGGGGTCATGGAACTTTGTGATGACACGAGTCATGGAGCATTGTGATGACATGGTCAAGAACATTGCGATGACAAGAAATCTGGAGCATTGTGATGAAAGGGCATGGAGCATTGTGATGAAAGGTGACAAGTAGCATTGTGATGATATGGGCAGAGAACTTTGTGATGACAGGGGTCATGGAGCATTGTGATGAAAAGTGTCATGGAACATTGTACTGACAGGGATCATGGAGCTTTTTGGTCAGGGAGCCCTTGGAGATTGGTGGTGGCAGGCGTCATGGGGCATTGTGATGACAGCGGTCTTGGAGCATTGTGATGAAAGGGGTCATGGAGCACTGTGATTACAGGGGCCATGGAGCATTGTGAATACAAAGGCTATGGAGCATTGAGATGACAGGGTTCATGGAGCATTGTGATGAAAGTGATCATGGATCATTGTGATGACAAGTGTCCTGAAACCTTGTGATGACACGGTTCATGGAGCATTGTTATGACAAGGACCATGGCGAATTGTGATGACATCTGAAATGGGGCATTGTGATGACAGTGGTCATGTAGAATTGTGATGAAAGGTATCAAGGAGCACTGTGATGACAGGGGCCATGGAACATTGTGATGACAAAGGCCATGGAGCATTGTGATGACAAGTGTCATGGGACATTTTGATGACATTGGCATGGAACATTATGATGACAAGAGTTCTGGAGAATTTTGATGACAAGGGCATGGAGCATTGTGATGACAGGGCCCATGGAGCATTGTGACGAAGAGGGCAGGGAACATTGTGATGACTGGGTTCATGGAGCCTTGTGATGAAATGGGCCATGGAGCACTGAGATGACAGGCGTCTTGAGGTATGGTGATGACAGTGGTCATGGAGCATTGTGATGAAAGAGATCATGGAGCAATATGATAAGAGGGGACATGGAGCATTGTGATGACAGGTGTATTGGAGCATTGTGATGAAAATATTAATGGATCATTGTGATGACATGTGTCCTGGAACACTGTGATGACACGGTTCATCGAGTAGTGTGATGACAAGGGTCATAGCGAATTGTGATAACAGGTGTCATGGGGCATTGTGATGACATTGATCATCTAGGAATTGTGATGAAAGGTATCATGGAGCACTGTGATGACTGGGGGCATGAAGCATTGTTATGAAAATTGTCCTGGATTATTGTGATGACAGCAGTCATGGAGAATTGGGATGACAGGGATTATGCAGCATTGTGTTGACATGGGTATGGACTATTGTGATGACAATGGTCATGGAGCAATGTGATGAAAGTTTTCATGGAATATCGTGATGAAAAGTGCCTGGGAGCATTGTGACGATAAAGGCCATGGAGCATTGTGATGACAAGTGTCATGGAGCATTGTAATGAAAGCTTTCATTGTGCACTGTGATGACAAGGGGGATGGAGTATTGTGATGAAACTGGTCCTGGAACATTGTGATAACAAAAGCCATAGAGCATTGTGATGACAGGCATCATGGAGAATTGTGAAGAAAGGGGCCATGTGGAATTGTAATGACAATAGAGAAATGTGATGAAAATGGTCAGCGAGCATAGTGATTAAAGTGGTCATTGAGAATTGTGATGAAAAGTGACATAGAACATTGTGATGACAAAGGTCATGGAGAACTGTGATGACCAGGGTCATGTAGCATTGTGATGACACGTTCATGGAACATTGTGATGACAAGAATTCTGGAGCATTGTGATGACAAGGGCCATGGAGCATTGTGATGCCACGGTCATGGAACATTGTGATGACAAAATTCTGGAGCTTTGTGAGGAAAAAGGCATGGAGCATTGTGATTATAGGGGACATGGAGCATTTTGATGACATGGGCAGGGAACACTGTGATGACAGGTGTTATGGAGCAATGGGATGAGAGGGGCCTTGGAGAATTGTCATGACAGGCGTCATGAGGCATTGAGATGGCAGTGGTCATGGAGCATTATGATGAAAGGTGTTATGGAGCACTGTGATTACCGGGACCATGGAGCATTGTGAATATAAAGGCCATGGAGCATTGAGATGACAGTGGTCATGGAGCATTGTGATGAAAGTGGTAATGGATCATTGTGATGACAAGTGTCCTGGGACCCTGTGATGACATGGTTCATGGAGCATTGTGATGACAATGGTCATGGCGAATTGTGATGACAATGTCATGGGGCATTGTGATGGCAGTGGTCATCTAGAAATGTGATTAAAGTTATTATGGAGCACAGTAATGAGAGGGGCCATGGAGCATTGTGATGACAAGTCTCATGGAGCATTGTGATGACAGGTGTCATGGAGCATCGTGATGACAAATGCCATTGAGAATTGTGATCAGAGGTGACATTGGGCATTGTGATGAAAGGGGTCATGGAGTACTGGGAGTACAGGGGCCATGGAGCCTTGTGATAACAAGTGACATGGAGAATAGTGATGACAGGCATCATAGAGCATTGTGATGACAAGTGCCATTTAGCATTTTGATGACAGGGGTCATCAGGCATTGTGTTGACGGGGGTCACGGAGCATTGTGATGACAAAGGCCATAGAGCATTGTGATGAGAGGGGTCATGGAGCATTGTGATGACATGGGCCATGGAGCATTGTGAAGACAAGATTCATGGAGCATTGTGATGACACGGGCATGAAGCACGGTGATGACAACTGACCTGGAGCATTGTGATGACAAGGGCATGGAGCATTGTGATTACAGGAGACTTGGGTCATTGTGATGAAATTGGCAGGGATCATTGTGATTAGAGGGATCATGGAGCATTGTGATGACAAGTGTCATGCAATATTGTGCTGACACAGATCATGGGGCATTTTGATGAGAGTGGCCTTGGAGCACAGTGATGAGAGACGTCATGGGGCATTATGGTGACAGTGGTCAAGGAGCATTGTGATGAAAGTGTTCATGGAGCAACGCGATTATCGGGACAATGGAGCATTGTGAATACAAAGGCCATGGAACATTGAGATAACAGAGTTCATGGAGCATTGTGATGACAAGGGTCTTGGGAGCTACTGATGACACGTTTCATACAGCATTGAGATGACAAGGGCCAAGGCGAATTGTGATGACACGTGTCATGGGGCATTGTGATGACATTGGTCATCTTGCATTGTGATGAGAGTGGTCATGTAGAATTTTGATTAAAGGTATCATGGAGCACTGTGATGACAAAGGCCAAGGAACATTGTGATGACAAGTGTCATTCAGCAATGTGATGACACGGGAATGGAGCATTATGATGACAAGTGTTCTGGAGCATTGTGAAGACAAGGGTATGGAGCATTGTGATTACAGGGACCATGGAGCATTGTGATGACAACGGCATGGAGCACTGTGATGACATTGGTCATTGAGCATTGTGATTACAAAGACCATGAGGCATTGTGATGACAGGGGCCTTGGAGCATTGTGATGACAATGGTCATCAAGCATTGTGATGACAGGGGTCATAGAGCATTGTGATGAGAAAGACCATGGAGCATGGTGATGACAGAGGCCATGGAACATTGTGATGACCAGGCCATGTACCATTGTGATGACAAGGGCAGGGAACCTTGTGGTGACCGGGGTCATGGAGCATTTTGATGACAACTTTCATGGAACGTTGTGATGACAGGGGTCATGGAGCATTGTGATGAAAGTTGTCCTGGAGCATTGTGATGACAGCGGTCACAGAGAATTGGGATGAAAGGTATCATGCAGCATTGTGATGACAACGGTCATGGATCATTTTGATGACAGGGGTCATGGAACATTCTGATAACAAGGTTCATAAAGCATTTTGATGACAGGGGTCATGGAGCATTGTGTTGACACGAGCATGGAGCATTGTAATGATAGGATATCTGGAGCATTGTGATGAAAAGGGGATGGAGCATTTTGATGACAGGGTCCAAGGAGAATTGTGCTGACAATGGCATGGAGCATTGTGATGAAAAGGATACTGGAGCACTGTGAGGAAAGGAATCATGGATCATTGTGATGACAGGGGTCATGGAGCTTTGTGATGACAAGGGTCATGGAGCATTGTGATGACACGGTCAAGGAACATTGCGATGACAAGAATTCTGGAGCATTGTGATGAAAGGGCATGGTGCATTGTGATGAAAGGTGACAAGGAGCATTGTGACGATATGGGCAGAGAACTTTTTGATGACAGGGGTCATGGAGCATTGTGATAAAAAGTGTCATGGAACATTGTACTGACAGGGGTCATGGAGCATTTTGGTAAGAGAGGTCTTGGAGATTTGTCAAGGCAGGCGTCATGGGGCATTGTGATGACAGCGGTCTTGGAGCATTGGGATGAAAGGGGTCATGGAGCTCTGTGATTACAGGGGCCATGGAGCATTGTGAATACAAAGGCCATGGAGCATTGAGATGACAGGGTTCATGGAGCATTGTGATGAATGTGATCATGGATCATTGTGAAGACAAGTGTCCTGAAACCTTGTGATGACACAGTTCATGGAGCACTGTGATGGACAAAAGCCATAGAGCATTCTGATGAGAGGGGTCATGGAGCATTGTGATGACATGGGCCATGGAGCATTGTGAAGACAAGATTCATGGAGCATTGTGATGACACGGGCATGAAGCATGGTGATGACAACAGACCTGGAGCATTGTGATGACAAGGGCATGGAGCATTGTGATTACAGGAGACTTGGGTCATTGTGATGAGATTGGCAGGGATCATTGTGATTAGTGGGATCATGGAGCATTGTGATGACAAGTGTCATGCAATATTGTGCTGACACAGATCATGGGGCATTTTGATGAGAGTGGCCTTGGAGCACAGTGATGAGAGACGTCATGGGGCATTATGGTGACAGTGGTCAAGGAGCATTGTGATGAAAGTGTTCATGGAGCAACGCGATTATCGGGACAATGGAGCATTGTGAATACAAAGGCCATGGAACATTGAGATAACAGAGTTCATGGAGCATTGTGATGACAAGGGTCTTGGGAGCTACTGATGACACGTTTCATAGAGCATTGAGATGACAAGGGCCAAGGCGAATTGTGATGACACGTGTCATGGGGCATTGTGATGACATTGGTCATCTTGCATTGTGATGAGAGTGGTCATGTAGAATTTTGATTAAAGGTATCATGGAGCACTGTGATGACAAAGGCCAAGGAACATTGTGATGACAAGTGTCATTCAGCAATGTGATGACACGGGAATGGAGCATTATGATGACAAGTGTTCTGGAGCATTGTGATGACAAGGGTATGGAGCATTGTGATTACAGGGACCATGGAGCATTGTGATGACAACGGCATGGAGCACTGTGATGACATTGGTCATTGAGCATTGTGATTACAAAGACCATGAGGCATTGTGATGACAGGGGCCTTGGAGCATTGTGATGACCAGGCCATGTACCATTGTGATGACAAGGGCAGGGAACCTTGTGGTGACCGGGGTCATGGAGCATTTTGATGACAACTTTCATGGAACGTTGTGATGACAGGGGTCATGGAGCATTGTGATGAAAGTTGTCCTGGAGCATTGTGATGACAGCGGTCACAGAGAATTGGGATGAAAGGTATCATGCAGCATTGTGATGACAACGGTCATGGATCATTTGGATGACAGGGGTCTTGGAGCATTGTGTTGACACGAGCATGGAGCATTGTAATGATAGGATATCTGGAGCATTGTGATGAAAAGGGGATGGAGCATTTTGATGACAGGGTCCAAGGAGAATTGTGCTGACAAGGGCATGTAGCATTGTGATTACAGGAGACTTGGGTCATTGTGATGAAATTGGCAGGGATCATTGTGATTAGAGGGATCATGGAGCATTGTGATGACAAGTGTCATGCAATATTGTGCTGACACAGATCATGGAGCATTTTGATGAGAGTGGCCTTGGAGCACAGTGATGAGAGACGTCATGGGACATTATGGTGACAGTGGTCAAGGAGCATTGTGATGAAAGTGTTCATGGAGCAACGCGATTATCGGGACAATGGAGCATTGTGAATACAAAGGCCATGGAACATTGAGATAACAGAGTTCATGGAGCATTGTGATGACAAGGGTCTTGGGAGCTACTGATGACACGTTTCATACAGCATTGAGATGACAAGGGCCAAGGCGAATTGTGATGACACGTGTCATGGGGCATTGTGATGACATTGGTCATCTTGCATTGTGATGAGAGTGGTCATGTAGAATTTTGATTAAAGGTATCATGGAGCACTGTGATGACAAAGGCCAAGGAACATTGTGATGACAAGTGTCATTCAGCAATGTGATGACACGGGAATGGAGCATTATGATGACAAGTGTTCTGGAGCATTGTGAAGACAAGGGTATGGAGCATTGTGATTACAGGGACCATGGAGCATTGTGATGACAACGGCATGGAGCACTGTGATGACATTGGTCATTGAGCATTGTGATTACAAAGACCATGAGGCATTGTGATGACAGGGGCCTTGGAGCATTGTGATGACAATGGTCATCAAGCATTGTGATGACAGGGGTCATAGAGCATTGTGATGAGAAAGACCATGGAGCATGGTGATGACAGAGGCCATGGAACATTGTGATGACCAGGCCAAGTACCATTGTGATGACAAGGGTAGGGAACCTTGTGGTGACCGGGGTCATGGAGCATTTTGATGACAACTTTCATGGAACGTTGTGATGACAGGGGTCATGGAGCATTGTGATGAAAGTTGTCCTGGAGCATTGTGATGACAGCGGTCACAGAGAATTGGGATGAAAGGTATCATGCAGCATTGTGATGACAACGGTCATGGATCATTTGGATGACAGGGGTCATGGAACATTCTGATAACAAGGTTCATAAAGCATTTTGATGACAGGGGTCATGGAGCATTGTGTTGACACGAGCATGGAGCATTGTAATGATAGGATATCTGGAGCATTGTGATGAAAAGGGGATGGAGCATTTTGATGACAGGGTCCAAGGAGAATTGTGCTGACAATGGCATGGAGCATTGTGATGAAAAGGATACTGGAGCACTGTGAGGAAAGGAATCATGGATCATTGTGATGACAGGGGTCATGGAGCTTTGTGATGACAAGGGTCATGGAGCATTGTGATGACACGGTCAAGGAACATTGCGATGACAAGAATTCTGGAGCATTGTGATGAAAGGGCATGGTGCATTGTGATGAAAGGTGACAAGGAGCATTGTGACGATATGGGCAGAGAACTTTTTGATGACAGGGGTCATGGAGCATTGTGATAAAAAGTGTCATGGAACATTGTACTGACAGGGGTCATGGAGCATTTTGGTAAGAGAGGTCTTGGAGATTTGTCAAGGGAGGCGTCATGGGGCATTGTGATGACAGCGGTCTTGGAGCATTGGGATGAAAGGGGTCATGGAGCTCTGTGATTACAGGGGCCATGGAGCATTGTGAATACAAAGGCCATGGAGCATTGAGATGACAGGGTTCATGGAGCATTGTGATGAATGTGATCATGGATCATTGTGAAGACAAGTGTCCTGAAACCTTGTGATGACACAGTTCATGGAGCACTGTGATGGACAAAAGCCATAGAGCATTCTGATGAGAGGGGTCATGGAGCATTGTGATGACATGGGCCATGGAGCATTGTGAAGACAAGATTCATGGAGCATTGTGATGACACGGGCATGAAGCATGGTGATGACAACAGACCTGGAGCATTGTGATGACAAGGGCATGGAGCATTGTGATTACAGGAGACTTGGGTCATTGTGATGAGATTGGCAGGGATCATTGTGATTAGTGGGATCATGGAGCATTGTGATGACAAGTGTCATGCAATATTGTGCTGACACAGATCATGGGGCATTTTGATGAGAGTGGCCTTGGAGCACAGTGATGAGAGACGTCATGGGGCATTATGGTGACAGTGGTCAAGGAGCATTGTGATGAAAGTGTTCATGGAGCAACGCGATTATCGGGACAATGGAGCATTGTGAATACAAAGGCCATGGAACATTGAGATAACAGAGTTCATGGAGCATTGTGATGACAAGGGTCTTGGGAGCTACTGATGACACGTTTCATAGAGCATTGAGATGACAAGGGCCAAGGCGAATTGTGATGACACGTGTCATGGGGCATTGTGATGACATTGGTCATCTTGCATTGTGATGAGAGTGGTCATGTAGAATTTTGATTAAAGGTATCATGGAGCACTGTGATGACAAAGGCCAAGGAACATTGTGATGACAAGTGTCATTCAGCAATGTGATGACACGGGAATGGAGCATTATGATGACAAGTGTTCTGGAGCATTGTGATGACAAGGGTATGGAGCATTGTGATTACAGGGACCATGGAGCATTGTGATGACAACGGCATGGAGCACTGTGATGACATTGGTCATTGAGCATTGTGATTACAAAGACCATGAGGCATTGTGATGACAGGGGCCTTGGAGCATTGTGATGACCAGGCCATGTACCATTGTGATGACAAGGGCAGGGAACCTTGTGGTGACCGGGGTCATGGAGCATTTTGATGACAACTTTCATGGAACGTTGTGATGACAGGGGTCATGGAGCATTGTGATGAAAGTTGTCCTGGAGCATTGTGATGACAGCGGTCACAGAGAATTGGGATGAAAGGTATCATGCAGCATTGTGATGACAACGGTCATGGATCATTTGGATGACAGGGGTCTTGGAGCATTGTGTTGACACGAGCATGGAGCATTGTAATGATAGGATATCTGGAGCATTGTGATGAAAAGGGGATGGAGCATTTTGATGACAGGGTCCAAGGAGAATTGTGCTGACAATGGCATGGAGCATTGTGATGAAAAGGGTACTGGAGCACTGTGAGGAAAGGAATCATGGATCATTGTGATGACAGGGGTCATGGAGCTTTGTGATGACAAGGGTCATGGAGCATTGTGATGACACGGTCAAGGAACATTGCGATGACAAGAATTCTGGAGCATTGTGATGAAAGGGCATGGAGCATTGTGATGAAAGGTGACAAGGAGCATTGTGACGATATGGGCAGAGAACTTTTTGATGACAGGGGTCATGGAGCATTGTGATAAAAAGTGTCATGGAACATTGTACTGACAGGGATCATGGAGCTTTTTGGTAAGAGAGGTCTTGGAGATTTGTGAAGGCAGGCGTCATGGGGCATTGTGATGACAGCGGTCTTGGAGCATTGGGATGAAAGGGGTCATGGAGCTCTGTGATTACAGGGGCCATGGAGCATTGTGAATACAAAGGCCATGGAGCATTGAGATGACAGGGTTCATGGAGCATTGTGATGAAAGTGATCATGGATCATTGTGATGACAAGTGTCCTGGAACCTTGTGATGACACAGTTCATGGAGCATTGTGATGACAAGGACCATGGCGAATTGTGGTATCATCTGTCATGGGGCATTGTGATGACAGTGGTCATGTAGAATTGTATTGAAAGGTAACATGGAGCACTCTGATGACAGGGGCCATGGAACATTGTGATGACAAAGGCCATGGAGCATTGTGATGACAAGTGTCATGGGGCATTTTGATGACATTGGCATGGAGCATTATGATGACAAGAGTTCTGGAGCATTTTGATGACCAGGGCATGGAGCATTGTGATGAAAGTTGTCCTGGAGCATTGTGATGACAGCGGTCACAGAGGATTGGGATGAAAGGTATCATGCAGCATTGCGATGACAACGGTCAGGGATCATTTTGATGACAGGGGTCATGGAACATTCTGATAACAAGTTTCATCAAGCATTTTGATGACAGGGGTCATGGAGCATTGTGTTGACACGGGCATGGAGCATTGTAATGATAGGATATCTGGAGCATTGTGATGAAAAGGGGATGGAGCATTTTGATGACAGGGTCCAAGGAGCATTGTGCTGACAATGGCATGGAGCATTGTGATGAAAATGGTACTGGAGCACTCTGAGGAAAGGAATCATAGATCATTGTGATGCCAGGGGTCATGGAGCTTTGTGATGACACGAGTCATGGAGCATTGTGATGACACGGTCAAGGAACATTGTGATGACAAGAAATCTGGAGCATTGTGATGAAAGGGCATGGAGCATTGTGATGAAAGGTGACAAGTAGCATTGTGATGATATGGGCAGAGAACTTTGTGATGACAGGGGTCATGGAGCCTTGTGATGAAAAGTGTCATGGAACATTGTACTGACAGGGATCATGGAGCTTTTTGGTAAGGGAGCCCTTGGAGATTGGTGGTGGCAGGCGTCATGGGGCATTGTGATGACAGCGGTCTTGGAGCATTGTGATGAAAGGGGTCATGGAGCACTGTGATTACAGGGGCCATGGAGCATTGTGAATACAAAGGCTATGGAGCATTGAGATGACAGGGTTCAGGGAGCATTGTGATGAAAGTGATCATGGATCATTGTGATGACAAGTGTCCTGAAACCTTGTGATGACACGGTTCATGGAGCATTGTTATGACAAGGACCATGGCGAATTGTGATGACATCTGAAATGGGGCATTGTGATGACAGTGGTCATGTAGAATTGTGATGAAAGGTATCAGGGAGAACTGTGATGACAGGGGCCATGGAACATTGTGATGACAAAGGCCATGGAGCATTGTGATGACAAGTGTCATGGGACATTTTGATGACATTGGCATGGAACATTATGATGACAAGAGTTCTGGAGAATTTTGATGACAAGGGCATGGAGCATTGTGATGACTGGGTTCATGGAGCCTTGTGATGAAAGGGGCCATGGAGCACTGAGATGACAGGCGTCTTGAGGTATGGTGATGACAGTGGTCATGGAGCATTGTGATGAAAGAGATCATGGAGCAATATGATAAGAGGGGACATGGAGCATTGTGATGACAGGTGTATTGGAGCATTGTGATGAAAATATTAATGGATCATTGTGATGACATGTGTCCTGGAACACTGTGATGACACGGTTCATCGAGTATTGTGATGACAAGGGTCATAGCGAATTGTGATAACAGGTGTCATGGGGCATTGTGATGACATTGATCATCTAGGAATTGTGATGAAAGGTATCATGGAGCACTGTGATGACTGGGGGCATGAAGCATTGTTATGAAAATTGTCCTGGATTATTGTGATGACAGCAGTCATGGAGAATTGGGATGACAGGGATTATGCAGCATTGTGTTGACATGGGTATGGACTATTGTGATGACAATGGTCATGGAGCAATGTGATGAAAGTTTTCATGGAATATCGTGATGAAAAGTGCCTGGGAGCATTGTGACGATAAAGGCCATGGAGCATTGTGATGACAAGTGTCATGGAGCATTGTAATGAAAGCTTTCATTGTGCACTGTGATGACAAGGGGGATGGAGTATTGTGATGAAACTGGTCCTGGAACATTGTGATAACAAAAGCCATGGAGCATTGTGATGACAGGCATCATGGAGAATTGTGAAGAAAGGGGCCATGGGGAATTGTAATGACAATAGAGAAATGTGATGAAAATGGTCAGCGAGCATAGTGATTAAAGTGGTCATTGAGAATTGTGATGAAAAGTGACATAGAGCATTGTGATGACAAAGGTCATGGAGAACTGTATTGACCAGTGTCATGTAGCATTGTGATGACACGTTCATGGAACATTGTGATGACAAGAATTCTGGAGCATTGTGATGACAAGGGCCATGGAGCATTGTGATGCCACGGTCATGGAACATTGTGATGACAAAATTCTGGAGCTTTGTGAGGAAAAAGGCATGGAGCATTGTGATTATAGGGGACATGGAGCATTTTGATGACATGGGCAGGGAACACTGTGATGACAGGTGTTATGGAGCAATGGGATGACAAGTGTCATGGAGCACTGTGATGAGAGGGGCCTTGGAGAATTGTGATGACAGGCGTCATGAGGCATTGAGATGGCAGTGGTCATGGAGCATTATGATGAAAGGTGTTATGGAGCACTGTGATTACTGGGGCCTTGGAGAATTGTGATGACAGGCGTCATGAGGCATTGAGATGGCAGTGGTCATGGAGCATTATGATGAAAGGTGTTATGGAGCACTGTGATTACAGGGGCCATGGAGCATTGTGAATACAAAGGCCATGGAGCATTGAGATGACAGTGGTCATGGAGCATTGTGATGAAAGTGGTAATGGATCATTGTGATGCCAAGTGTCCTGGGACCCTGTGATGACATGGTTCATGGAGCATTGTGATGACAATGGTCATGGCGAATTGTGATGACAATGTCATGGGGCATTGTGATGGCAGTGGTCATCTAGAAATGTGATTAAATTTATTATGGAGCACAGGAAGGAGAGGGGCCATGGAGCATTGTGATGACAGGTGTCATGGAGCATCGTGATGACAAATGCCATTGAGAATTGTGATCAGAGGTGACATTGGGCATTGTGATGAAAGGGGTCATGGAGTACTGGGAGTACAGGGGCCATGGAGCCTTGTGATAACAAGTGACATGGAGAATAGTGATGACGGGCATCATAGAGCATTGTGATGACAAGTGCCATTTAGCATTTTGATGACAGGGGTCATCAGGCATTGTGTTGACGGGGGTCACGGAGCATTGTGATGACAAAGGCGATAGAGCATTGTGATGAGAGGGGTCATGGAGCATTGTGATGACATGGGCCATGGAGCATTGTGAAGACAAGATTCATGGAGCATTGTGATGACACGGGCATGAAGCATGGTGATGACAACAGACCTGGAGCATTGTGATGACAAGGGCATGGAGCATTGTGATTACAGGAGACTTGGGTCATTGTGATGAAATTGGCAGGGATCATTGTGATTAGTGGGATCATGGAGCATTGTGATGACAAGTGTCATGCAATATTGTGCTGACACAGATCATGGGGCATTTTGATGAGAGTGGCCTTGGAGCACAGTGATGAGAGACGTCATGGGGCATTATGGTGACAGTGGTCAAGGAGCATTGTGATGAAAGTGTTCATGGAGCAACGCGATTATCGGGACAATGGAGCATTGTGAATACAAAGGCCATGGAGCATTGAGATGACAGGGTTCATGGAGCATTGTGATGAATGTGATCATGGATCATTGTGAAGACAAGTGTCCTGAAACCTTGTGATGACACAGTTCATGGAGCATTGTGATAACAAGGACCATGGCGAATTGTGGTATCATCTGTCATGGGGCATCGTGATGACACTGGTCATGTAGAATTGTATTGAAAGGTAACATGGAGCACTCTGATGACAGGGGCCATGGAACATTGTGATGACAAAGGCCATGGAGCATTGTGATGACAAGTGTCATGGGGCATTTTGATGACATTGGCATGGAGCATTATGATGACAAGAGTTCTGGAGCATTTTGATGACCAGGGCATGGAGCATTGTGATGAAAGTTGTCCTGGAGCATTGTGATGACAGCGGTCACAGAGGATTGGGATGAAAGGTATCATGCAGCATTGCGATGACAACGGTCAGGGATCATTTTGATGACAGGGGTCATGGAACATTCTGATAACAAGTTTCATCAAGCATTTTGATGACAGGGGTCATGGAGCATTGTGTTGACACGGGCATGGAGCATTGTAATGATAGGATATCTGGAGCATTGTGATGAAAAGGGGATGGAGCATTTTGATGACAGGGTCCAAGGAGCATTGTGCTGACAATGGCATGGAGCATTGTGATGAAAAGGGTACTGGAGCACTCTGAGGAAAGGAATCATGGATCATTGTGATGCCAGGGGTCATGGAGGTTTGTGATGACACGAGTCATGGAGCATTGTGATGACACGGTAAAGGAACATTGTGATGACAAGAAATCTGGAGCATTGTGATGAAAGGGCATGGAGCATTGTGATGAAAGGTGACAAGTAGCATTGTGATGATATGGGCAGTGAACTTTGTGGTGACAGGGTTCATGGAGCCTTGTGATGAAAAGTGTCATGGAACATTGTACTGACAGGGATCATGGAGCTTTTTGGTAAGGGAGCCCTTGGAGATTGGTGGTGGCAGGCGTCATGGGGCATTGTGATGACAGCGGTCTTGGAGCATTGGGATGAAAGGGGTCATGGAGCACTGTGATTACAGGGGCCATGGAGCATTGTGAATACAAAGGCTATGGAGCATTGAGATGACAGGGTTCAGGGAGCATTGTGATGAAAGTGATCATGGATCATTGTGATGACAAGTGTCCTGAAACCTTGTGATGACACGGTTCATGGAGCATTGTTATGACAAGGACCATGGCGAATTGTGATGACATCTGAAATGGGGCATTGTGATGACAGTGGTCATGTAGAATTGTGATGAAAGGTATCAAGGAGCACTGTGATGACAGGGGCCATGGAACATTGTGATGACAAAGGCCATGGAGCATTGTGATGACAAGTGTCATGGGACATTTTGATGACATTGGCATGGAACATTATGATGACAAGAGTTCTGGAGAATTTTGATGACAAGGGCATGGAGCATTGTGATGACAGGGCCCATGGAGCATTGTGACGAAGAGGGCAGGGAACATTGTGATGACTGGGTTCATGGAGCCTTGTGATGAAAGGGGCCATGGAGCACTGAGATGACAGGCATCTTGAGGTATGGTGATGACAGTGGTCATGGAGCATTGTGATGAAAGAGATCATGGAGCAATATGATAAGAGGGGACATGGAGCATTGTGATGACAAGTGTATTGGAGCATTGTGATGAAAATATTAATGGATCATTGTGATGACATGTGTCCTGGAACACTGTGATGACACGGTTCATCGAGTATTGTGATGACAAGGGTCATAGCGAATTGTGATAACAGGTGTCATGGGGCATTGTGATGACATTGATCATCTAGGAATTGTGATGAAAGGTATCATGGAGCACTGTGATGACTGGGGGCATGAAGCATTGTTATGAAAATTGTCCTGGATTATTGTGATGACAGCAGTCATGGAGAATTGGGATGACAGGGATTATGCAGCATTGTGTTGACATGGGTATGGACTATTGTGATGACAATGGTCATGGAGCAATGTGATGAAAGTTTTCATGGAATATCGTGATGAAAAGTGCCTGGGAGCATTGTGACGATAAAGGCCATGGAGCATTGTGATGACAAGTGTCATGGAGCATTGTAATGAAAGCTTTCATTGTGCACTGTGATGACAAGGGGGATGGAGTATTGTGATGAAACTGGTCCTGGAACATTGTGATAACAAAAGCCATGGAGCATTGTGATGACAGGCATCATGGAGAATTGTGAAGAAAGGGGCCATGGGGAATTGTAATGACAATAGAGAAATGTGATGAAAATGGTCAGCGAGCATAGTGATTAAAGTGGTCATTGAGAATTGTGATGAAAAGTGACATAGAGCATTGTGATGGCAAAGGTCATGGAGAACTGTGATGACCAGGGTCATGTAGCATTGTGATGACACGTTCATGGAACATTGTGATGACAAGAATTCTGAAGCATTGTGATGACAAGGGCCATGGAGCATTGTGATGCCACGGTCATGGAACATTGTGATGACAAAGTTCTGGAGCTTTGTGAGGAAAAAGGCATGGAGCATTGTGATTATAGGGGACATGGAGCATTTTGACGACATGGGCAGGGAACACTGTGATGACAGGTGTTATGGAGCAATGGGATGACAAGTGTCATGGAGCACTGTGATGAGAGGGGCCTTGGAGAATTGTGATGACAGGCGTCATGAGGCATTGAGATGGCAGTGGTCATGGAGCATTATGATGAAAGGTGTTATGGAGCACTGTGATTACAGGGGCCATGGAGCATTGTGAATACAAAGGCCATGGAGCATTGAGATGACAGTGGTCATGGAGCATTGTGATGAAAGTGGTAATGGATCATTGTGATGCCAAGTGTCCTGGGACCCTGTGATGACATGGTTCATGGAGCATTGTGATGACAATGGTCATGGCGAATTGTGATGACAATGTCATGGGGCATTGTGATGACATTGGTCATCTTGCATTGTGATGAGAGTGGTCATGTAGAATTTTGATTAAAGGTATCATGGAGCACTGTGATGACAAAGGCCAAGGAACATTGTGATGACAAGTGTCATTCAGCAATGTGATGACACGGGAATGGAGCATTATGATGACAAGTGTTCTGGAGCATTGTGATGACAAGGGTATGGAGCATTGTGATTACAGGGACCATGGAGCATTGTGATGACAACGGCATGGAGCACTGTGATGACATTGGTCATTGAGCATTGTGATTACAAAGACCATGAGGCATTGTGATGACAGGGGCCTTGGAGCATTGTGATGACAATGGTCATCAAGCATTGTGATGACAGGGGTCATAGAGCATTGTGATGAGAAAGACCATGGAGCATGGTGATGACAGAGGCCATGGAACATTGTGATGACCAGGCCATGTACCATTGTGATGACAAGGGCAGGGAACCTTGTGGTGACCGGGGTCATGGAGCATTTTGATGACAACTTTCATGGAACGTTGTGATGACAGGGGTCATGGAGCATTGTGATGACAGCGGTCACAGAGAATTGGGATGAAAGGTATCATGCAGCATTGTGATGACAACGGTCAGGGATCATTTTGATGACAGGGGTCATGGAATATTCTGATAACAAGTTTCATCAAGCATTTTGATGACAGGGGTCATGGAGCATTGTGTTGACACGGGCATGGAGCATGGTAATGATAGGATATCTGGAGCATTGTGATGAAAAGTGGATGGAGCATTTTGATGACAGGGTCCAAGGAGCATTGTGCTGACAATGGCATGGAGCATTGTGATGAAAGGTGACAAGTAGCATTGTGATGATATGGGCAGAGAACTTTGTGATGACAGGGGTCATGGAGCATTGTGATGAAAAGTGTCATGGAACATTGTACTGACAGGGATCATGGAGCTTTTTGGTAAGGGAGCCCTTGGAGATTGGTGGTGGCAGGCGTCATGGGGCATTGTGATGACAGCGGTCTTGGAGCATTGTGATGAAAGGGGTCATGGAGCACTGTGATTACAGGGTCCATGGAGCATTGTGAATACAAAGGCTATGGAGCATTGAGATGACAGGGTTCATGGAGCATTGTGATGAAAGTGATCATGGATCATTGTGATGACAAGTGTGCTGAAACCTTGTGATGACACGGTTTATGGAGCATTGTTATGACAAGGACCATGGCGAATTGTGATGACATCTGAAATGGGGCATTGTGATGACAGTGGTCACGTAGAGTTGTGATGAAAGGTATCAAGGAGCACTGTGATGACAGGGGCCATGGAACATTGTGATGACAAAGGCCATGGAGCATTGTGATGACAAGTGTCATGGGACATTTTGATGACATTGGCATGGAACATTATGATGACAAGAGTTCTGGAGAATTTTGATGACAAGGGCATGGAGTATTGTGATGACAGGGCCCATGGAGCATTGTGACGAAGAGGGCAGGGAACATTGTGATGACTGGGTTCATGGAGCCTTGTGATGAAAGGGGCCATGGAGCACTGAGATGACAGGCGTCTTGAGGTATGGTGATGACAGTGGTCATGGAGCATTGTGATGAAAGAGATCATGGAGCAATATGATAAGAGGGGACATGGAGCATTGTGATGACAGGTGTATTGGAGCATTGTGATGAAAATATTAATGGATCATTGTGATGACATGTGTCCTGGAACACTGTGATGACACGGTTCATCGAGTATTGTGATGACAAGGGTCATAGCGAATTGTGATAACAGGTGTCATGGGGCATTGTGATGACATTGATCATCTAGGAATTGTGATGGAAGGTATCATGGAGCACTGTGATGACTGGGGGCATGAAGCATTGTTATGAAAATTGTCCTGGATTATTGTGATGACAGCAGTCATGGAGAATTGGGATGACAGGGATTATGCAGCATTGTGTTGACATGGGTATGGACTATTGTGATGACAATGGTCATGGAGCAATGTGATGAAAGTTTTCATGGAATATCATGATGAAAAGTGCCTGGGAGCATTGTGACGATAAAGGCCATGGAGCATTGTGATGACAAGTGTCATGGAGCATTGTAATGAAAGCTTTCATTGTGCACTGTGATGACAAGGGGGATGGAGTATTGGATGAAACTGGTCCTGGAACATTGTGATAACAAAAGCCATGGAGCATTGTGATGACAGGCATCATGGAGAATTGTGAAGAAAGGGGCCATGGGGAATTGTAATGACAATAGAGAAATGTGATGAAAATGGTCAGCGAGCATAGTGATTAAAGTGGTCATTGAGAATTGTGATGAAAAGTGACATAGAGCATTGTGATGACAAAGGTCATGGAGAACTGTGATGACCAGGGTCATGTAGCATTGTGATGACACGTTCATGGAACATTGTGATGACAAGAATTCTGGAGCATTGTGATGAGAAGGGCCATGGAGCATTGGGATGCCACGGTCATGGAACATTGTGATGACAAAATTCTGGAGCTTTGTGAGGAAAAAGGCATGGAGCATTGTGATTATAGGGGACATGGAGCATTTTGATGACATGGGCAGGGAACACTGTGATGACAGGTGTTATGGAGCAATGGGATGACAAGTGTCATGGAGCACTGTGATGAGAGGGGCCTTGGAGAATTGTGATGACAGGCGTCATGAGGCATTGAGATGGCAGTGGTCATGGAGCATTATGATGAAAGGTGTTATGGAGCACTGTGATTACAGGGGCCATGGAGCATTGTGAATACAAAGGCCATGGAGCATTGAGATGACAGTGGTCATGGAGCATTGTGATGAAAGTGGTAATGGATCATTGTGATGTCAAGTGTCCTGGGACACTGTGATGACATGGTTCATGGAGCATTGTGATGACAATGGTCATGGCGAATTGTGATGACAATGTCATGGGGCATTGTGATGGCAGTGGTCATCTAGAAATGTGATTAAAGTTATTATGGAGCACAGTAATGAGAGGGGCCATGGAGCATTGTGATGACAAGTCTCATGGAGCATTGTGATGACAGGTGTCATGGAGCATCGTGATGACAAATGCCATTGAGAATTGTGATCAGAGGTGACATTGGGCATTGTGATGAAAGGTGTCATGGAGTACTGGGAGTACAGGGGCCTTGGAGCCTTGTGATAACAAGTGACATGGAGAATAGTGATGACAGGCATCATAGAGCATTGTGATGACAAGTGCCATTTAGCATTTTGATGACAGGGGTCATCAGGCATTGTGTTGACGGGGGTCACGGAGCATTGTGATGACAAAGGCCATAGAGCATTGTGATGAGAGGGGTCATGGAGCATTGTGATGACATGGGCCATGGAGCATTGTGAGGACAAGATTCATGGAGCATTGTGATGACACGGGCATGAAGCATGGTGATGACAACAGACCTGGAGCATTGTGATGACAAGGGCATGGAGCATTGTGATTACAGGAGACTTGGGTCATTGTGATGAAATTGGCAAGGATCATTGTGATTAGAGGGATCATGGAGCATTGTGATGACAAGTGTCATGCAATATTGTGCTGACACAGATCATGGAGCATTTTGATGAGAGTGGCCTTGGAGCACAGTGATGAGAGACGTCATGGGGCATTATGGTGACAGTGGTCAAGGAGCATTGTGATGAAAGTGTTCATGGAGCAACGCGATTATCGGGACAATGGAGCATTGTGAATACAAAGGCCATGGAACATTGAGATAACAGAGTTCATGGAGCATTGTGATGACAAGGGTCTTGGGAGCTACTGATGACACGTTTCATACAGCATTGAGATGACAAGGGCCAAGGCGAATTGTGATGACACGTGTCATGGGGCATTGTGATGACATTGGTCATCTTGCATTGTGATGAGATTGGTCATGTAGAATTTTGATTAAAGGTATCATGGAGCACTGTGATGACAAAGGCCAAGGAACATTGTGATGACAAGTGTCATTCAGCAATGTGATGACACGGGAATGGAGCATTATGATGACAAGTGTTCTGGAGCATTGTGATGACAAGGGTATGGAGCATTGTGATTACAGGGACCATGGAGCATTGTGATGACAACGGCATGGAGCACTGTGATGACATTGGTCATTGAGCATTGTGATTACAAAGACCATGAGGCATTGTGATGACAGGGGCCTTGGAGCATTGTGATGACAATGGTCATCAAGCATTGTGATGACAGGGGTCATAGAGCATTGTGATGAGAAAGACCATGGAGCATGGTGATGACAGAGGCCATGGAACATTGTGATGACCAGGCCATGTACCATTGTGATGACAAGGGCAGGGAACCTTGTGGTGACCGGGGTCATGGAGCATTTTGATGACAACTTTCATGGAACGTTGTGATGACAGGGGTCATGGAGCATTGTGATGAAAGTTGTCCTGGAGCATTGTGATGACAGCGGTCACAGAGAATTGGGATGAAAGGTATCATGCAGCATTGTGATGACAACGGTCATGGATCATTTTGATGACAGGGGTCATGGAACATTCTGATAACAAGGTTCATAAAGCATTTTGATGACAGGGGTCATGGAGCATTGTGTTGACACGAGCATGGAGCATTGTAATGATAGGATATCTGGAGCATTGTGATGAAAAGGGGATGGAGCATTTTGATGACAGGGTCCAAGGAGAATTGTGCTGACAATGGCATGGAGCATTGTGATGAAAAGGATACTGGAGCACTGTGAGGAAAGGAATCATGGATCATTGTGATGACAGGGGTCATGGAGCTTTGTGATGACAAGGGTCATGGAGCATTGTGATGACATGGTCAAGGAACATTGCGATGACAAGAATTCTGGAGCATTGTGATGAAAGGGCATGGTGCATTGTGATGAAAGGTGACAAGGAGCATTGTGACGATATGGGCAGAGAACTTTTTGATGACAGGGGTCATGGAGCATTGTGATAAAAAGTGTCATGGAACATTGTACTGACAGGGATCATGGAGCTTTTTGGTAAGAGAGGTCTTGGAGATTTGTGAAGGCAGGCGTCATGGGGCATTGTGATGACAGCGGTCTTGGAGCATTGGGATGAAAGGGGTCATGGAGCTCTGTGATTACAGGGGCCATGGAGCATTGTGAATACAAAGGCCATGGAGCATTGAGATGACAGGTTTCATGGAGCATTGTGATGAAAGTGATCATGGATCATTGTGATGAAAAGTGTCCTGGAACCTTGTGATGACACAGTTCATGGAGCATTGTGATGACAAGGACCATGGCGAATTGTGGTATCATCTGTCATGGGGCATTGTGATGACAGTGGTCATGTAGAATTGTATTGAAAGGTAACATGGAGCACTCTGATGACAGGGGCCATGGAACATTGTGATGACAAAGGCCATGGAGCATTGTGATGACAAGTGTCATGGGGCATTTTGATGACATTGGCATGGAGCATTATGATGACAAGAGTTCTGGAGCATTTTGATGACCAGGGCATGGAGCATTGTGATGAAAGTTGTCCTGGAGCATTGTGATGACAGCGGTCACAGAGGATTGGGAAGAAAGGTATCATGCAGCATTGCGATGACAACGGTCAGGGATCATTTTGATGACAGGGGTCATGGAACATTCTGATAAGTTTCATCAAGCATTTTGATGACAGGGGTCATGGAGCATTGTGTTGACACGGGCATGGAGCATTGTAATGATAGGATATCTGGAGCATTGTGATGAAAAGGGGATGGAGCATTTTGATGACAGTGTCCAAGTAGCATTGTGCTGACAATGGCATGGAGCATTGTGATGAAAAGGGTACTGGAGCACTGTGAGGAAAGGAATCATGGATCATTGTGATGACAGGGGTCATGGAGTTTTGAGATGACAAGGGTCATGGAGCATTGTGATGAAACGGTCAAGGAACATTGCGATGACAAGAATTCTGGAGCATTGTGAGGAAAGGGCATGGAGCATTGTGATGAAAGGTGACAAGGAGCATTGTGACGATATGGGCAGAGAACTTTTTGATGACAGGGGTCATGGAGCATTGTGATAAAAAGTGTCATGGAACATTGTACTGACAGGGGTCATGGAGCATTTTGGTAAGAGAGGTCTTGGAGATTTGTGAAGGCAGGCGTCATGGGGCATTGTGATGACAGCGGTCTTGGAGCATTGGGATGAAAGGGGTCATGGAGCTCTGTGATTACAGGGGCCATGGAGCATTGTGAATACAAAGGCCATGGAGCATTGAGATGACAGGGTTCATGGAGCATTGTGATGAATGTGATCATGGATCATTGTGAAGACAAGTGTCCTGAAACCTTGTGATGACACAGTTCATGGAGCACTGTGATGGACAAAAGCCATAGAGCATTCTGATGAGAGGGGTCATGGAGCATTGTGATGACATGGGCCATGGAGCATTGTGAAGACAAGATTCATGGAGCATTGTGATGACACGGGCATGAAGCATGGTGATGACAACAGACCTGGAGCATTGTGATGACAAGGGCATGGAGCATTGTGATTACAGGAGACTTGGGTCATTGTGATGAGATTGGCAGGGATCATTGTGATTAGTGGGATCATGGAGCATTGTGATGACAAGTGTCATGCAATATTGTGCTGACACAGATCATGGGGCATTTTGATGAGAGTGGCCTTGGAGCACAGTGATGAGAGACGTCATGGGGCATTATGGTGACAGTGGTCAAGGAGCATTGTGATGAAAGTGTTCATGGAGCAACGCGATTATCGGGACAATGGAGCATTGTGAATACAAAGGCCATGGAACATTGAGATAACAGAGTTCATGGAGCATTGTGATGACAAGGGTCTTGGGAGCTACTGATGACACGTTTCATACAGCATTGAGATGACAAGGGCCAAGGCGAATTGTGATGACACGTGTCATGGGGCATTGTGATGACATTGGTCATCTTGCATTGTGATGAGAGTGGTCATGTAGAATTTTGATTAAAGGTATCATGGAGCACTGTGATGACAAAGGCCAAGGAACATTGTGATGACAAGTGTCATTCAGCAATGTGATGACACGGGAATGGAGCATTATGATGACAAGTGTTCTGGAGCATTGTGATGACAAGGGTATGGAGCATTGTGATTACAGGGACCATGGAGCATTGTGATGACAACGGCATGGAGCACTGTGATGACATTGGTCATTGAGCATTGTGATTACAAAGACCATGAGGCATTGTGATGACAGGGGCCTTGGAGCATTGTGATGACCAGGCCATGTACCATTGTGATGACAAGGGCAGGGAACCTTGTGGTGACCGGGGTCATGGAGCATTTTGATGACAACTTTCATGGAACGTTGTGATGACAGGGGTCATGGAGCATTGTGATGAAAGTTGTCCTGGAGCATTGTGATGACAGCGGTCACAGAGAATTGGGATGAAAGGTATCATGCAGCATTGTGATGACAACGGTCATGGATCATTTGGATGACAGGGGTCTTGGAGCATTGTGTTGACACGAGCATGGAGCATTGTAATGATAGGATATCTGGAGCATTGTGATGAAAAGGGGATGGAGCATTTTGATGACAGGGTCCAAGGAGAATTGTGCTGA
Source organism: Balaenoptera ricei (assembly GCF_028023285.1). Classification (NCBI taxonomy): domain Eukaryota; kingdom Metazoa; phylum Chordata; class Mammalia; order Artiodactyla; family Balaenopteridae; genus Balaenoptera; species Balaenoptera ricei. The sequence continues at coordinate 927,523 of NW_026777437.1, read as the reverse complement.
CAATGGCATGGAGCATTGTGATGAAAAGGGTACTGGAGCACTGTGAGGAAAGGAATCATGGATCATTGTGATGACAGGGGTCATGGAGCTTTGTGATGACAAGGGTCATGGAGCATTGTGATGACACGGTCAAGGAACATTGCGATGACAAGAATTCTGGAGCATTGTGATGAAAGGGCATGGAGCATTGTGATGAAAGGTGACAAGGAGCATTGTGACGATATGGGCAGAGAACTTTTTGATGACAGGGGTCATGGAGCATTGTGATAAAAAGTGTCATGGAACATTGTACTGACAGGGATCATGGAGCTTTTTGGTAAGAGAGGTCTTGGAGATTTGTGAAGGCAGGCGTCATGGGGCATTGTGATGACAGCGGTCTTGGAGCATTGGGATGAAAGGGGTCATGGAGCTCTGTGATTACAGGGGCCATGGAGCATTGTGAATACAAAGGCCATGGAGCATTGAGATGACAGGGTTCATGGAGCATTGTGATGAAAGTGATCATGGATCATTGTGATGACAAGTGTCCTGGAACCTTGTGATGACACAGTTCATGGAGCATTGTGATGACAAGGACCATGGCGAATTGTGGTATCATCTGTCATGGGGCATTGTGATGACAGTGGTCATGTAGAATTGTATTGAAAGGTAACATGGAGCACTCTGATGACAGGGGCCATGGAACATTGTGATGACAAAGGCCATGGAGCATTGTGATGACAAGTGTCATGGGGCATTTTGATGACATTGGCATGGAGCATTATGATGACAAGAGTTCTGGAGCATTTTGATGACCAGGGCATGGAGCATTGTGATGAAAGTTGTCCTGGAGCATTGTGATGACAGCGGTCACAGAGGATTGGGATGAAAGGTATCATGCAGCATTGCGATGACAACGGTCAGGGATCATTTTGATGACAGGGGTCATGGAACATTCTGATAACAAGTTTCATCAAGCATTTTGATGACAGGGGTCATGGAGCATTGTGTTGACACGGGCATGGAGCATTGTAATGATAGGATATCTGGAGCATTGTGATGAAAAGGGGATGGAGCATTTTGATGACAGGGTCCAAGGAGCATTGTGCTGACAATGGCATGGAGCATTGTGATGAAAATGGTACTGGAGCACTCTGAGGAAAGGAATCATAGATCATTGTGATGCCAGGGGTCATGGAGCTTTGTGATGACACGAGTCATGGAGCATTGTGATGACACGGTCAAGGAACATTGTGATGACAAGAAATCTGGAGCATTGTGATGAAAGGGCATGGAGCATTGTGATGAAAGGTGACAAGTAGCATTGTGATGATATGGGCAGAGAACTTTGTGATGACAGGGTTCATGGAGCCTTGTGATGAAAAGTGTCATGGAACATTGTACTGACAGGGATCATGGAGCTTTTTGGTAAGGGAGCCCTTGGAGATTGGTGGTGGCAGGCGTCATGGGGCATTGTGATGACAGCGGTCTTGGAGCATTGTGATGAAAGGGGTCATGGAGCACTGTGATTACAGGGGCCATGGAGCATTGTGAATACAAAGGCTATGGAGCATTGAGATGACAGGGTTCAGGGAGCATTGTGATGAAAGTGATCATGGATCATTGTGATGACAAGTGTCCTGAAACCTTGTGATGACACGGTTCATGGAGCATTGTTATGACAAGGACCATGGCGAATTGTGATGACATCTGAAATGGGGCATTGTGATGACAGTGGTCATGTAGAATTGTGATGAAAGGTATCAGGGAGAACTGTGATGACAGGGGCCATGGAACATTGTGATGACAAAGGCCATGGAGCATTGTGATGACAAGTGTCATGGGACATTTTGATGACATTGGCATGGAACATTATGATGACAAGAGTTCTGGAGAATTTTGATGACAAGGGCATGGAGCATTGTGATGACTGGGTTCATGGAGCCTTGTGATGAAAGGGGCCATGGAGCACTGAGATGACAGGCGTCTTGAGGTATGGTGATGACAGTGGTCATGGAGCATTGTGATGAAAGAGATCATGGAGCAATATGATAAGAGGGGACATGGAGCATTGTGATGACAGGTGTATTGGAGCATTGTGATGAAAATATTAATGGATCATTGTGATGACATGTGTCCTGGAACACTGTGATGACACGGTTCATCGAGTATTGTGATGACAAGGGTCATAGCGAATTGTGATAACAGGTGTCATGGGGCATTGTGATGACATTGATCATCTAGGAATTGTGATGAAAGGTATCATGGAGCACTGTGATGACTGGGGGCATGAAGCATTGTTATGAAAATTGTCCTGGATTATTGTGATGACAGCAGTCATGGAGAATTGGGATGACAGGGATTATGCAGCATTGTGTTGACATGGGTATGGACTATTGTGATGACAATGGTCATGGAGCAATGTGATGAAAGTTTTCATGGAATATCGTGATGAAAAGTGCCTGGGAGCATTGTGACGATAAAGGCCATGGAGCATTGTGATGACAAGTGTCATGGAGCATTGTAATGAAAGCTTTCATTGTGCACTGTGATGACAAGGGGGATGGAGTATTGTGATGAAACTGGTCCTGGAACATTGTGATAACAAAAGCCATGGAGCATTGTGATGACAGGCATCATGGAGAATTGTGAAGAAAGGGGCCATGGGGAATTGTAATGACAATAGAGAAATGTGATGAAAATGGTCAGCGAGCATAGTGATTAAAGTGGTCATTGAGAATTGTGATGAAAAGTGACATAGAGCATTGTGATGACAAAGGTCATGGAGAACTGTGATGACCAGTGTCATGTAGCATTGTGATGACACGTTCATGGAACATTGTGATGACAAGAATTCTGAAGCATTGTGATGACAAGGGCCATGGAGCATTGTGATGCCACGGTCATGGAACATTGTGATGACAAAATTCTGGAGCTTTGTGAGGAAAAAGGCATGGAGCATTGTGATTATAGGGGACATGGAGCATTTTGATGACATGGGCAGGGAACACTGTGATGACAGGTGTTATGGAGCAATGGGATGACAAGTGTCATGGAGCACTGTGATGAGAGGGGCCTTGGAGAATTGTGATGACAGGCGTCATGAGGCATTGAGATGGCAGTGGTCATGGAGCATTATGATGAAAGGTGTTATGGAGCACTGTGATTACTGGGGCCTTGGAGAATTGTGATGACAGGCGTCATGAGGCATTGAGATGGCAGTGGTCATGGAGCATTATGATGAAAGGTGTTATGGAGCACTGTGATTACAGGGGCCATGGAGCATTGTGAATACAAAGGCCATGGAGCATTGAGATGACAGTGGTCATGGAGCATTGTGATGAAAGTGGTAATGGATCATTGTGATGACAAGTGTCCTGGGACCCTGTGATGACATGGTTCATGGAGCATTGTGATGAGAATGGTCATGGCGAATTGTGATGACAATGTCATGGGGCATTGTGATGGCAGTGGTCATCTAGAAATGTGATTAAAGTTATTATGGAGCACAGGAAGGAGAGGGGCCATGGAGCATTGTGATGACAGGTGTCATGGAGCATCGTGATGACAAATGCCATTGAGAATTGTGATCAGAGGTGACATTGGGCATTGTGATGAAAGGGGTCATGGAGTACTGGGAGTACAGGGGCCATGGAGCCTTGTGATAACAAGTGACATGGAGAATAGTGATGACAGGCATCATAGAGCATTGTGATGACAAGTGCCATTTAGCATTTTGATGACAGGGGTCATCAGGCATTGTGTTGACGGGGGTCACGGAGCATTGTGATGACAAAGGCCATAGAGCATTGTGATGAGAGGGGTCATGGAGCATTGTGATGACATGGGCCATGGAGCATTGTGAAGACAAGATTCATGGAGCATTGTGATGACACGGGCATGAAGCATGGTGATGACAACAGACCTGGAGCATTGTGATGACAAGGGCATGGAGCATTGTGATTACAGGAGACTTGGGTCATTGTGATGAGATTGGCAGGGATCATTGTGATTAGTGGGATCATGGAGCATTGTGATGACAAGTATCATGCAATATTGTGCTGACACAGATCATGGGGCATTTTGATGAGAGTGGCCTTGGAGCACAGTGATGAGAGACGTCATGGGGCATTATGGTGACAGTGGTCAAGGAGCATTGTGATGAAAGTGTTCATGGAGCAACGCGATTATCGGGACAATGGAGCATTGTGAATACAAAGGCCATGGAACATTGAGATAACAGAGTTCATGGAGCATTGTGATGACAAGGGTCTTGGGAGCTACTGATGACACGTTTCATACAGCATTGAGATGACAAGGGCCAAGGCGAATTGTGATGACACGTGTCATGGGGCATTGTGATGACATTGGTCATCTTGCATTGTGATGAGAGTGGTCATGTAGAATTTTGATTAAAGGTATCATGGAGCACTGTGATGACAAAGGCCAAGGAACATTGTGATGACAAGTGTCATTCAGCAATGTGATGACACGGGAATGGAGCATTATGATGACAAGTGTTCTGGAGCATTGTGATGACAAGGGTATGGAGCATTGTGATTACAGGGACCATGGAGCATTGTGATGACAACGGCATGGAGCACTGTGATGACATTGGTCATTGAGCATTGTGATTACAAAGACCATGAGGCATTGTGATGACAGGGGCCTTGGAGCATTGTGATGACCAGGCCATGTACCATTGTGATGACAAGGGCAGGGAACCTTGTGGTGACCGGGGTCATGGAGCATTTTGATGACAACTTTCATGGAACGTTGTGATGACAGGGGTCATGGAGCATTGTGATGAAAGTTGTCCTGGAGCATTGTGATGACAGCGGTCACAGAGAATTGGGATGAAAGGTATCATGCAGCATTGTGATGACAATGGTCATGGATCATTTGGATGACAGGGGTCTTGGAGCATTGTGTTGACACGAGCATGGAGCATTGTAATGATAGGATATCTGGAGCATTGTGATGAAAAGGGGATGGAGCATTTTGATGACAGGGTCCAAGGAGAATTGTGCTGACAATGGCATGGAGCATTGTGATGAAAAGGGTACTGGAGCACTGTGAGGAAAGGAATCATGGATCATTGTGATGACAGGGGTCATGGAGCTTTGTGATGACAAGGGTCATGGAGCATTGTGATGACACGGTCAAGGAACATTGTGATGACAAGAATTCTGGAGCATTGTGATGAAAGGGCATGGAGCATTGTGATGAAAGGTGACAAGGAGCATTGTGACGATATGGGCAGAGAACTTTTTGATGACAGGGGTCATGGAGCATTGTGATAAAAAGTGTCATGGAACATTGTACTGACAGGGATCATGGAGCTTTTTGGTAAGAGAGGTCTTGGAGATTTGTGAAGGCAGGCGTCATGGGGCATTGTGATGACAGCGGTCTTGGAGCATTGGGATGAAAGGGGTCATGGAGCTCTGTGATTACAGGGGCCATGGAGCATTGTGAATACAAAGGCCATGGAGCATTGAGATGACAGGGTTCATGGAGCATTGTGATGAAAGTGATCATGGATCATTGTGATGACAAGTGTCCTGGAACCTTGTGATGACACAGTTCATGGAGCATTGTGATGACAAGGACCATGGCGAATTGTGGTATCATCTGTCATGGGGCATTGTGATGACAGTGGTCATGTAGAATTGTATTGAAAGGTAACATGGAGCACTCTGATGACAGGGGCCATGGAACATTGTGATGACAAAGGCCATGGAGCATTGTGATGACAAGTGTCATGGGGCATTTTGATGACATTGGCATGGAGCATTATGATGACAAGAGTTCTGGAGCATTTTGATGACCAGGGCATGGAGCATTGTGATAAAAGTTGTCCTGGAGCATTGTGATGACAGCGGTCACAGAGGATTGGGATGAAAGGCATCATGCAGCATTGCGATGACAACGGTCAGGGATCATTTTGATGACAGGGGTCATGGAACATTCTGATAACAAGTTTCATCAAGCATTTTGATGACAGGGGTCATGGAGCATTGTGTTGACACGGGCATGGAGCATTGTAATGATAGGATATCTGGAGCATTGTGATGAAAAGGGGATGGAGCATTTTGATGACAGGGTCCAAGGAGCATTGTGCTGACAATGGCATGGAGCATTGTGATGAAAATGGTACTGGAGCACTCTGAGGAAAGGAATCATAGATCATTGTGATGCCAGGGGTCATGGAGCTTTGTGATGACACGAGTCATGGAGCATTGTGATGACACGGTCAAGGAACATTGTGATGACAAGAAATCTGGAGCATTGTGATGAAAGAGCATGGAGCATTGTGATGAAAGGTGACAAGTAGCATTGTGATGATATGGGCAGAGAACTTTGTGATGACAGGGTTCATGGAGCCTTGTGATGAAAAGTGTCATGGAACATTGTACTGACAGGGATCATGGAGCTTTTTGGTAAGGGAGCCCTTGGAGATTGGTGGTGGCAGGCGTCATGGGGCATTGTGATGACAGCGGTCTTGGAGCATTGTGATGAAAGGGGTCATGGAGCACTGTGATTACAGGGGCCATGGAGCATTGTGAATACAAAGGCTATGGAGCATTGAGATGACAGGGTTCAGGGAGCATTGTTATGACAAGGACCATGGCGAATTGTGATGACATCTGAAATGGGGCATTGTGATGACAGTGGTCATGTAGAATTGTGATGAAAGGTATCAGGGAGAACTGTGATGACAGGGGCCATGGAACATTGTGATGACAAAGGCCATGGAGCATTGTGATGACAAGTGTCATGGGACATTTTGATGACATTGGCATGGAACATTATGATGACAAGAGTTCTGGAGAATTTTGATGACAAGGGCATGGAGCATTGTGATGACTGGGTTCATGGAGCCTTGTGATGAAAGGGGCCATGGAGCACTGAGATGACAGGCGTCTTGAGGTATGGTGATGACAGTGGTCATGGAGCATTGTGATGAAAGAGATCATGGAGCAATATGATAAGAGGGGACATGGAGCATTGTGATGACAGGTGTATTGGAGCATTGTGATGAAAATATTAATGGATCATTGTGATGACATGTGTCCTGGAACACTGTGATGACACGGTTCATCGAGTATTGTGATGACAAGGGTCATAGCGAATTGTGATAACAGGTGTCATGGGGCATTGTGATGACATTGATCATCTAGGAATTGTGATGAAAAGTATCATGGAGCACTGTGATGACTGGGGGCATGAAGCATTGTTATGAAAATTGTCCTGGATTATTGTGATGACAGCAGTCATGGAGAATTGGGATGACAGGGATTATGCAGCATTGTGTTGACATGGGTATGGACTATTGTGATGACAATGGTCATGGAGCAATGTGATGAAAGTTTTCATGGAATATCGTGATGAAAAGTGCCTGGGAGCATTGTGACGATAAAGGCCATGGAGCATTGTGATGACAAGTGTCATGGAGCATTGTAATGAAAGCTTTCATTGTGCACTGTGATGACAAGGGGGATGGAGTATTGTGATGAAACTGGTCCTGGAACATTGTGATAACAAAAGCCATGGAGCATTGTGATGACAGGCATCATGGAGAATTGTGAAGAAAGGGGCCATGGGGAATTGTAATGACAATAGAGAAATGTGATGAAAATGGTCAGCGAGCATAGTGATTAAAGTGGTCATTGAGAATTGTGATGAAAAGTGACATAGAGCATTGTGATGACAAAGGTCATGGAGAACTGTATTGACCAGTGTCATGTAGCATTGTGATGACACGTTCATGGAACATTGTGATGACAAGAATTCTGGAGCATTGTGATGACAAGGGCCATGGAGCATTGTGATGCCACGGTCATGGAACATTGTGATGACAAAATTCTGGAGCTTTGTGAGGAAAAAGGCATGGAGCATTGTGATTATAGGGGACATGGAGCATTTTGATGACATGGGCAGGGAACACTGTGATGACAGGTGTTATGGAGCAATGGGATGACAAGTGTCATGGAGCACTGTGATGAGAGGGGCCTTGGAGAATTGTGATGACAGGCGTCATGAGGCATTGAGATGGCAGTGGTCATGGAGCATTATGATGAAAGGTGTTATGGAGCACTGTGATTACTGGGGCCTTGGAGAATTGTGATGACAGGCGTCATGAGGCATTGAGATGGCAGTGGTCATGGAGCATTATGATGAAAGGTGTTATGGAGCACTGTGATTACAGGGGCCATGGAGCATTGTGAATACAAAGGCCATGGAGCATTGAGATGACAGTGGTCATGGAGCATTGTGATGAAAGTGGTAATGGATCATTGTGATGACAAGTGTCCTGGGACCCTGTGATGACATGGTTCATGGAGCATTGTGATGACAATGGTCATGGCGAATTGTGATGACAATGTCATGGGGCATTGTGATGGCAGTGGTCATCTAGAAATGTGATTAAATTTATTATGGAGCAGAGGAAGGAGAGGGGCCATGGAGCATTGTGATGACAGGTGTCATGGAGCATCGTGATGACAAATGCCATTGAGAATTGTGATCAGAGGTGACATTGGGCATTGTGATGAAAGGGGTCATGGAGTACTGGGAGTACAGGGGCCATGGAGCCTTGTGATAACAAGTGACATGGAGAATAGTGATGACGGGCATCATAGAGCATTGTGATGACAAGTGCCATTTAGCATTTTGATGACAGGGGTCATCAGGCATTGTGTTGACGGGGGTCACGGAGCATTGTGATGACAAAGGCCATAGAGCATTGTGATGAGAGGGGTCATGGAGCATTGTGATGACATGGGCCATGGAGCATTGTGAAGACAAGATTCATGGAGCATTGTGATGACATGGGCATGAAGCATGGTGATGACAACAGACCTGGAGCATTGTGATGACAAGGGCATGGAGCATTGTGATTACAGGAGACTTGGGTCATTGTGATGAAATTGGCAGGGATCATTGTGATTAGTGGGATCATGGAGCATTGTGATGACAAGTGTCATGCAATATTGTGCTGACACAGATCATGGGGCATTTTGATGAGAGTGGCCTTGGAGCACAGTGATGAGAGACGTCATGGGGCATTATGGTGACAGTGGTCAAGGAGCATTGTGATGAAAGTGTTCATGGAGCAACGCGATTATCGGGACAATGGAGCATTGTGAATACAAAGGCCATGGAACATTGAGATAACAGAGTTCATGGAGCATTGTGATGACAAGGGTCTTGGGAGCTACTGATGACACGTTTCATACAGCATTGAGATGACAAGGGCCAAGGCGAATTGTGATGACACGTGTCATGGGGCATTGTGATGACATTGGTCATCTTGCATTGTGATGAGAGTGGTCATGTAGAATTTTGATTAAAGGTATCATGGAGCACTGTGATGACAAAGGCCAAGGAACATTGTGATGACAAGTGTCATTCAGCAATGTGATGACACGGGAATGGAGCATTATGATGACAAGTGTTCTGGAGCATTGTGATGACAAGGGTATGGAGCATTGTGATTACAGGGACCATGGAGCATTGTGATGACAACGGCATGGAGCACTGTGATGACATTGGTCATTGAGCATTGTGATTACAAAGACCATGAGGCATTGTGATGACAGGGGCCTGGGAGCATTGTGATGACAATGGTCATCAAGCATTGTGATGACAGGGGTCATAGAGCATTGTGATGAGAAAGACCATGGAGCATGGTGATGACAGAGGCCATGGAACATTGTGATGACCAGGCCATGTACCATTGTGATGACAAGGGCAGGGAACCTTGTGGTGACCGGGGTCATGGAGCATTTTGATGACAACTTTCATGGAACGTTGTGATGACAGGGGTCATGGAGCATTGTGATGAAAGTTGTCCTGGAGCATTGTGATGACAGCGGTCACAGAGAATTGGGATGAAAGGTATCATGCAGCATTGTGATGACAACGGTCATGGATCATTTTGATGACAGGGGTCATGGAGCATTGTGTTGACACGAGCATGGAGCATTGTAATGATAGGATATCTGGAGCATTGTGATGAAAAGGGGATGGAGCATTTTGATGACAGGGTCCAAGGAGAATTGTGCTGACAATGGCATGGAGCATTGTGATGAAAAGGGTACTGGAGCACTGTGAGGAAAGGAATCATGGATCATTGTGATGACAGGGGTCATGGAGCTTTGTGATGACAAGGGTCATGGAGCATTGTGATGACACGGTCAAGGAACATTGCGATGACAAGAATTCTGGAGCATTGTGATGAAAGGGCATGGAGCATGGTGATGAAAGGTGACAAGGAGCATTGTGACGATATGGGCAGAGAACTTTTTGATGACAGGGGTCATGGAGCATTGTGATAAAAAGTGTCATGGAACATTGTACTGACAGGGATCATGGAGCTTTTTGGTAAGAGAGGTCTTGGAGATTTGTGAAGGCAGGCGTCATGGGGCATTGTGATGACAGCGGTCTTGGAGCATTGGGATGAAAGGGGTCATGGAGCTCTGTGATTACAGGGGCCATGGAGCATTGTGAATACAAAGGCCATGGAGCATTGAGATGACAGGGTTCATGGAGCATTGTGATGAAAGTGATCATGGATCATTGTGATGACAAGTGTCCTGGAACCTTGTGATGACACAGTTCATGGAGCATTGTGATGACAAGGACCATGGCGAATTGTGGTATCATCTGTCATGGGGCATTGTGATGACAGTGGTCATGTAGAATTGTATTGAAAGGTAACATGGAGCACTCTGATGACAGGGGCCATGGAACATTGTGATGACAAAGGCCATGGAGCATTGTGATGACAAGTGTCATGGGGCATTTTGATGACATTGGCATGGAGCATTATGATGACAAGAGTTCTGGAGCATTTTGATGACCAGGGCATGGAGCATTGTGATGAAAGTTGTCCTGGAGCATTGTGATGACAGCGGTCACAGAGGATTGGGATGAAAGGTATCATGCAGCATTGCGATGACAACGGTCAGGGATCATTTTGATGACAGGGGTCATGGAACATTCTGATAACAAGTTTCATCAAGCATTTTGATGACAGGGGTCATGGAGCATTGTGTTGACACGGGCATGGAGCATTGTAATGATAGGATATCTGGAGCATTTTGATGAAAATGGGATGGAGCACTCTGAGGAAAGGAATCATGGATCATTGTGATGCCAGGGGTCATGGAGCTTTGTGATGACACGGGTCATGGAGCATTGTGATGACACGGTCAAGGAACATTGTGATGACAAGAAATCTGGAGCATTGTGATGAAAGGGCATGGAGCATTGTGATGAAAGGTGACAAGTAGCATTGTGACGATATGGGCAGAGAACTTTGTGATGACAGGGGTCATGGAGCATTGTGATGAAAAGTGTCATGGAACATTGTACTGACAGGGATCATGGAGCTTTTTGGTAAAGGAGCCCTTGGAGATTGGTGGTGGCAGGCGTCATGGGGCATTGTGATGACAGCGGTCTTGGAGCATTGTGATGAAAGGGGTCATGGAGCACTGTGATTACAGGGGCCATGGAGCATTGTGAATACAAAGGCTATGGAGCATTGAGATGACAGGGTTCATGGAGCATTGTGATGAAAGTGATCATGGATCATTGTGATGACAAGTGTCCTGAAACCTTGTGATGACACGGTTCATGGAGCATTGTTATGACAAGGACCATGGCGAATTGTGATGACATCTGAAATGGGGCATTGTGATGACAGTGGTCATGTAGAATTGTGATGAAAGGTATCAAGGAGCACTGTGATGACAGGGGCCATGGAACATTGTGATGACAAAGGCCATGGAGCATTGTGATGACAAGTGTCATGGGACATTTTGATGACATTGGCATGGAACATTATGATGACAAGAGTTCTGGAGAATTTTGATGACAAGGGCATGGAGCATTGTGATGACTGGGTTCATGGAGCCTTGTGATGAAAGGGGCCATGGAGCACTGAGATGACAGGCGTCTTGAGGTATGGTGATGACAGTGGTCATGGAGCATTGTGATGAAAGAGATCATGGAGCAATATGATAAGAGGGGACATGGAGCATTGTGATGACAGGTGTATTGGAGCATTGTGATGAAAATATTAATGGATCATTGTGATGACATGTGTCCTGGAACACTGTGATGACACGGTTCATCGAGTATTGTGATGACAAGGGTCATAGCGAATTGTGATAACAGGTGTCATGGGGCATTGTGATGACATTGATCATCTAGGAATTGTGATGAAAGGTATCATGGAGCACTGTGGTGACTGGGGGCATGAAGCATTGTTATGAAAATTGTCCTGGATTATTGTGATGACAGCAGTCATGGAGAATTGGGATGACAGGGATTATGCAGCATTGTGTTGACATGGGTATGGACTATTGTGATGACAATGGTCATGGAGCAATGTGATGAACGTTTTCATGGAATATCGTGATGAAAAGTGCCTGGGAGCATTGTGACGATAAAGGCCATGGAGCATTGTGATGACAAGTGTCATGGAGCATTGTAATGAAAGCTTTCATTGTGCACTGTGATGACAAGGGGGATGGAGTATTGTGATGAAACTGGTCCTGGAGCATTGTGATAACAAAAGCCATGGAGCATTGTGATGACAGGCATCATGGAGAATTGTGAAGAAAGGCGCCATGGGGAATTGTAAAGACAATAGAGAAATGTGATGAAAATGGTCAGCGAGCATAGTGATTAAAGTGGTCATTGAGAATTGTGATGAAAAGTGACATAGAGCATTGTGATGACAAAGGTCATGGAGAACTGTGATGACCAGGGTCCTGTAGCATTGTGATGACACGTTCATGGAACATTGTGATGACAAGAATTCTGGAGCATTGTGATGACAAGGGCCATGGAGCATTGTGATGCCACGGTCATGGAACATTGTGATGACAAAATTCTGGAGCTTTGTGAGGAAAAAGGCATGGAGCATTGTGATTATAGGGGACATGGAGCATTTTGATGACATGGGCAGGGAACACTGTGATGACAGGTGTTATGGAGCAATGGGATGACAAGTGTCATGGAGCACTGTGATGAGAGGGGCCTTGGAGAATTGTGATGACAGGCGTCATGAGGCATTGAGATGGCAGTGGTCATGGAGCATTATGATGAAAGGTGTTATGGAGCACTGTGATTACAGGGGCCATGGAGCATTGTGAATACAAAGGCCATGGAGCATTGAGATGACAGTGGTCATGGAGCATTGTGATGAAAGTGGTAATGGATCATTGTGAGGACAAGTGTCCTGGGACCCTGTGATGACATGGTTCATGGAGCATTGTGATGACAATGGTCATGGCGAATTGTGATGACAATGTCATGGGGCATTGTGATGGCAGTGGTCATCTAGAAATGTGATTAAAGTTATTATGGAGCACAGGAATGAGAGGGGCCATGGAGCATTGTGATGACAAGTCTCATGGAGCATTGTGATGACAGGTGTCATGGAGCCTCGTGATGACAAATGCCATTGAGAATTGTGATCAGAGGTGACATTGGGCATTGTGATGAAAGGGGTCATGGAGTACTGGGAGTACAGGGGCCATGGAGCCTTGTGATAACAAGTGACATGGAGAATAGTGATGACAGGCATCATAGAGCATTGTGATGACAAGTGCCATTTAGCATTTTGATGACAGGGGTCATCAGGCATTGTGTTGACGGGGGTCACGGAGCATTGTGATGACAAAGGCCATAGAGCATTGTGATGAGAGGGGTCATGGAGCATTGTGATGACATGGGCCATGGAGCATTGTGAAGACAAGATTCATGGAGCATTGTGATGACACGGGCATGAAGCATGGTGATGACAACAGACCTGGAGCATTGTGATGACAAGGTCATGGAGCATTGTGATTACAGGAGACTTGGGTCATTGTGATGAAATTGGCAGGGATCATTGTGATGAGAGGGATCATGGAGCATTGTGATGACAAGTGTCATGCAATATTGTGCTGACACAGATCATGGAGCATTTTGATGAGAGTGGCCTTGGAGCACAGTGATGAGAGACGTCATGGGGCATTATGGTGACAGTGGTCAAGGAGCATTGTGATGAAAGTGTTCATGGAGCAACGCGATTATCGGGACAATGGAGCATTGTGAATACAAAGGCCATGGAACATTGAGATAACAGAGTTCATGGAGCATTGTGATGACAAGGGTCTTGGGAGCTACTGATGACACGTTTCATACAGCATTGAGACGACAAGGGCCAAGGCGAATTGTGATGACACGTGTCATGGGGCATTGTGATGACATTGGTCATCTTGCATTGGGATGAGAGTGGTCATGTAGAATTTTGATTAAAGGTATCATGGAGCACTGTGATGACAAAGGCCAAGGAACATTGTGATGACAAGTGTCATTCAGCAATGTGATGACACGGGAATGGAGCATTATGATGACAAGTGTTCTGGAGCATTGTGATGACAAGGGTATGGAGCATTGTAATTACAGGGACCATGGAGCATTGTGATGACAACGGCATGGAGCACTGTGATGACATTGGTCATTGAGCATTGTGATTACAAAGACCATGAGGCATTGTGATGACAGGGGCCTGGGAGCATTGTGATGACAATGGTCATCAAGCATTGTGATGACAGGGGTCATAGAGCATTGTGATGAGAAAGACCATGGAGCATGGTGATGACAGAGGCCATGGAACATTGTGATGACCAGGCCATGTACCATTGTGATGACAAGGGCAGGGAACCTTGTGGTGACCGGGGTCATGGAGCATTTTGATGACAACTTTCATGGAACATTGTGATGACAGGGGTCATGGAGCATTGTGATGAAAGTTGTCCTGGAGCATTGTGATGACAGCGGTCACAGAGAATTGGGATGAAAGGTATCATGCAGCATTGTGATGACAACGGTCATGGATCATTTGGATGACAGGGGTCATGGAACATTCTGATAACAAGGTTCATAAAGCATTTTGATGACAGGGGTCATGGAGCATTGTGTTGACACGAGCATGGAGCATTGTAATGATAGGATATCTGGAGCATTGTGATGAAAAGGGGATGGAGCATTTTGATGACAGGGTCCAAGGAGAATTGTGCTGACAATGGCATGGAGCATTGTGATGAAAAGGGTACTGGAGCACTGTGAGGAAAGGAATCATGGATCATTGTGATGCCAGGGGTCATGGTGCTTTGTGATGACAAGGGTCATGGAGCATTGTGATGACACGGTCAAGGAACATTGCGATGACAAGAATTCTGGAGCATTGTGATGAAAGGGCATGGTGCATTGTGATGAAAGGTGACAAGGAGCATTGTGACGATATGGGCAGAGAACTTTTTGATGACAGGGGTCATGGAGCATTGTGATAAAAAGTGTCATGGAACATTGTACTGACAGGGATCATGGAGCTTTTTGGTAAGAGTGGTCTTGGAGATTTGTGAAGGCAGGCGTCCTGGGGCATTGTGATGACAGTGGTCTTGGAGCATTGGGATGAAAGGGGTCATGGAGCTCTGTGATTAGAGGGGCCATGGAGCATTGTGAATACAAAGGCTATGGAGCATTGAGATGACAGGGTTCATGGAGCATTGTGATGAAAGTGATCATGGATCATTGTGATGACAAGTGTCCTGGAACCTTGTGATGACACAGTTCATGGAGCATTGTGATGACAAGGACTATGGCGAATTGTGGTATCATCTGTCATGGGGCATTGTGATGACAGTGGTCATGTAGAATTGTATTGAAAGGTAACATGGAGCACTCTGATGACAGGGCCCATGGAACATTGTGATGACAAAGGACATGGAGCATTGTGATGACAAGTGTCATGGGGCATTTTGATGACATTGGCATGGAGCATTATGATGACAAGAGTTCTGGAGCATTTTGATGACCAGGGCATGGAGCATTGTGATGAAAGTTGTCCTGGAGCATTGTGATGACAGCGGTCACAGAGGATTGGGATGAAAGGTATCATGCAGCATTGCGATGACAACGGTCAGGGATCATTTTGATGACAGGGGTCATGGAACATCCTGAAAACAAGTTTCATAAAGCATTTTGAGGACAGGGGTTATGGAGCATTGTGTTGACACGGGCATGGAGCATTGTAATGATAGGATATCTGGAGCATTGTGATGAAAAGGGGATGGAGCATTTTGATGACAGGGTCCAAGTAGCATTGTGCTGACAATGGCATGGAGCATTGTGATGAAAAGGGTACTGGAGCATTCTGAGGAAAGGAATCATGGATCATTGTGATGCCAGGGGTCATGGAGCTTTGTGATGACACGGGTCATGGAGCATTGTGATGACACGGTCAAGGAACATTGTGATGACAAGAAATCTGGAGCATTGTGATGAAAGGGCATGGAGCATTGTGATGAAAGGTGACAAGTAGCATTGTGATGATATGGGCAGAGAACTTTGTGATGACAGGGGTCATGGAGCATTGTGATGAAAAGTGTCATGGAACATTGTACTGACAGGGATCATGGAGCTTTTTGGTAAGGGAGCCCTTGGAGATTGGTGGTGGCAGGCGTCATGGGGCATTGTGATGACAGTGGTCTTGGAGCATTGGGATGAAAGGGGTCATGGAGCACTGTGATTACAGGGGCCATGGAGCATTGTGAATACAAAGGCTATGGAGCATTGAGATGACAGAGTTCATGGAGCATTGTGATGAAAGTGATCATGGATCATTGTGATGACAAGTGTCCTGAAACCTTGTGATGACACGGTTCATGGAGCATTGTTATGACAAGGACCATGGCGAATTGTGATGACATCTGAAATGGGGCATTGTGATGACAGTGGTCATGTAGAATTGTGATGAAAGGTATCAAGGAGCACTGTGATGACAGGGGCCATGGAACATTGTGATGACAAAGGCCATGGAGCATTGTGATGACAAGTGTCATGGGACATTTTGATGACATTGGCATGGAACATTATGATGACAAGAGTTCTGGAAAATTTTGATGACAAGGGCATGGAGCATTGTGATGACAGGGCCCATGGAGCATTGTGACGAAGAGGGCAGGGAACATTGTGATGACTGGGTTCATGGAGCCTTGTGATGAAAGGGGCCATGGAGCACTGAGATGACAGGCGTCTTGAGGTATGGTGATGACAGTGGTCATGGAGCATTGTGATGAAAGAGATCATGGAGCAATATGATAAGAGGGGACATGGAGCATTGTGATGACAGGTGTATTGGAGCATTGTGATGAAAATATTAATGGATCATTGTGATGACATGTGTCCTGGAACACGGTGAGGACACGGTTCATCGAGTATTGTGATGACAAGGGTCATAGCGAATTGTGATAACAGGTGTCATGGGGCATTGTGATGACATTGATCATCTAGGAATTGTGATGAAAGGTATCATGGAGCACTGTGATGACTGGGGGCATGAAGCATTGTTATGAAAATTGTCCTGGATTATTGTGATGACAGCAGTCATGGAGAATTGGGATGACAGGGATTATGCAGCATTGTGTTGACATGGGTATGGACTATTGTGATGACAATGGTCATGGAGCAATGTGATGAAAGTTTTCATGGAATATCGTGATGAAAAGTGCCTGGGAGCATTGTGACGATAAAGGCCATGGAGCATTGTGATGACAAGTGTCATGGAGCATTGTAATGAAAGCTTTCATTGTGCACTGTGATGACAAGGGGGATGGAGTATTGTGATGAAACTGGTCCTGGAGCATTGTGATAACAAAAGCCATGGAGCATTGTGATGACAGGCTTCATGGAGAATTGTGAAGAAAGGGGCCAGGGGGAATTGTAATGACAATAGAGAAATGTGATGAAAATGGTCAGCGAGCATAGTGATTAAAGTGGTCATTGAGAATTGTGATGAAAAGTGACATAGAGCATTGTGATGACAAAGGTCATGGAGAACTGTGATGACCACGGTCATGTAGCATTGTGATGACACGTTCATGGAACATTGTGATGACAAGAATTCTGGAGCATTGTGATGACAAGGGCCATGGAGCATTGTGATGCCACGGTCATGGAACATTGTGATGACAAAATTCTGGAGCTTTGTGAGGAAAAAGGCATGGAGCATTGTGATTATAGGGGACATGGAGCATTTTGATGACATGGGCAGGGAACACTGTGATGACAGGTGTTATGGAGCAATGGGATGACAAGTGTCATGGAGCACTGTGATGAGAGGGGCCTTGGAGAATTGTGATGACAGGCGTCATGAGGCATTGAGATGGCAGTGGTCATGGAGCATTATGATGAAAGGTGTTATGGAGCACTGTGATTACAGGGGCCATGGAGCATTGTGAATACAAAGGCCATGGAGCATTGAGATGACAGTGGTCATGGAGCATTGTGATGAAAGTGGTAATGGATCATTGTGATGCCAAGTGTCCTGGGACCCTGTGATGACATGGTTCATGGAGCATTGTGATGACAATGGTCATGGCGAATTGTGATGACAATGTCATGGGGCATTGTGATGGCAGTGGTCATCTAGAAATGTGATTAAAGTTATTATGGAGCACAGGAATGAGAGGGGCCATGGAGCATTGTGATGACAAGTCTCATGGAGCATTGTGATGACAGGTGTCATGGAGCATCGTGATGACAAATGCCATTGAGAATTGTGATCAGAGGTGACATTGGGCATTGTGAGGAAAGGGGTCATTGAGTACTGGGAGTACAGGGGCCATGGAGCCTTGTGATAACAAGTGACATGGAGAATAGTGATGACAGGCATCATAGAGCATTGTGATGACAAGTGCCATTTAGCATTTTGATGACAGGGGTCATCAGGCATTGTGTTGACGGGGGTCACGGAGCATTGTGATGACAAAGGCCATAGAGCATTGTGATGAGAGGGGTCATGGAGCATTGTGATGACATGGGCCATGGAGCATTGTGAAGACAAGATTCATGGAGCATTGTGATGACACGGGCATGAAGCATGGTGATGACAACAGACCTGGAGCATTGTGATGACAAGGGCATGGAGCATTGTGATTACAGGAGACTTGGGTCATTGTGATGAAATTGGCAGGGATCATTGTGATTAGAGGGATCATGGAGCATTGTGATGACAAGTGTCATGCAATATTGTGCTGACACAGATCATGGGGCATTTTGATGAGAGTGGCCTTGGAGCACAGTGATGAGAGACGTCATGGGGCATTATGGTGACAGTGGTCAAGGAGCATTGTGATGAAAGTGTTCATGGAGCAACGCGATTATCGGGACAATGGAGCATTGTGAATACAAAGGCCATGGAACATTGAGATAACAGAGTTCATGGAGCATTGTGATGACAAGGGTCTTGGGAGCTACTGATGACACGTTTCATAGAGCATTGAGATGACAAGGGCCAAGGCGAATTGTGATGACACGTGTCATGGGGCATTGTGATGACATTGGTCATCTTGCATTGTGATGAGAGTGGTCATGTAGAATTTTGATTAAAGGTATCATGGAGCACTGTGATGACAAAGGCCAAGGAACATTGTGATGACAAGTGTCATTCAGCAATGTGATGACACGGGAATGGAGCATTATGATGACAAGTGTTCTGGAGCATTGTGATGACAAGGGTATGGAGCATTGTGATTACAGGGACCATGGAGCATTGTGATGACAACGGCATGGAGCACTGTGATGACATTGGTCATTGAGCATTGTGATTACAAAGACCATGAGGCATTGTGATGACAGGGGCCTTGGAGCATTGTGATGACAATGGTCATCAAGCATTGTGATGACAGGGGTCATAGAGCATTGTGATGAGAAAGACCATGGAGCATGGTGATGACAGAGGCCATGGAACATTGTGATGACCAGGCCATGTACCATTGTGATGACAAGGGCAGGGAACCTTGTGGTGACCGGGGTCATGGAGCATTTTGATGACAACTTTCATGGAACGTTGTGATGACAGGGGTCATGGAGCATTGTGATGAAAGTTGTCCTGGAGCATTGTGATGACAGCGGTCACAGAGAATTGGGATGAAAGGTATCATGCAGCATTGTGATGACAACGGTCATGGATCATTTGGATGACAGGGATCATGGAACATTCTGATAACAAGGTTCATAAAGCATTTTGATGACAGGGGTCATGGAGCATTGTGTTGACACGAGCATGGAGCATTGTAATGATAGGATATCTGGAGCATTGTGATGAAAAGGGGATGGAGCATTTTGATGACAGGGTCCAAGGATAATTGTGCTGACAATGGCATGGAGCATTGTGATGAAAAGGGTACTGGAGCACTGTGAGGAAAGGAATCATGGATCATTGTGATGACAGGGGTCATGGAGCTTTGTGATGACAAGGGTCATGGAACATTGTACTGACAGGGATCATGGAGCTTTTTGGTAAGAGAGGTCTTGGAGATTTGTGAAGGCAGGCGTCATGGGGCATTGTGATGACAGCGGTCTTGGAGCATTGGGATGAAAGGGGTCATGGAGCACTGTGATTACAGGGGCCATGGAGCATTGTGAATACAAAGGCTATGGAGCATTGAGATGACAGGGTTCATGGAGCATTGTGATGAAAGTGATCATGGATCATTGTGATGACAAGTGTCCTGAAACCTTGTGATGACACGGTTCATGGAGCATTGTTATGACAAGGACCATGGCGAATTGTGATGACATCTGAAATGGGGCATTGTGATGACAGTGGTCATGTAGAATTGTGATGAAAGGTATCAAGGAGCACTGTGATGACAGGGGCCATGGAACATTGTGATGACAAAGGCCATGGAGCATTGTGATGACAAGTGTCATGGGACATTTTGATGACATTGGCATGGAACATTATGATGACAAGAGTTCTGGAGAATTTTGATGACAAGGGCATGGAGCATTGTGATGACAGGGCCCATGGAGCATTGTGACGAAGAGGGCAGGGAACATTGTGATGACTGGGTTCATGGAGCCTTGTGATGAAAGGGGCCATGGAGCACTGAGATGACAGGCGTCTTGAGGTATGGTGATGACAGTGGTCATGGAGCATTGTGATGAAAGAGATCATGGAGCAATATGATAAGAGGGGACATGGAGCATTGTGATGACAGGTGTATTGGAGCATTGTGATGAAAATATTAATGGATCATTGTGATGACATGTGTCCTGGAACACTGTGATGACACGGTTCATCGAGTATTGTGATGACAAGGGTCATAGCGAATTGTGATAACAGGTGTCATGGGGCATTGTGATGACATTGGTCATCTTGCATTGTGATGAGAGTGGTCATGTAGAATTTTGATTAAAGGTATCATGGAGCACTGTGATGACAAAGGCCAAGGAACATTGTGATGACAAGTGTCATTCAGCAATGTGATGACACGGGAATGGAGCATTATGATGACAAGTGTTCTGGAGCATTGTGATGACAAGGGTATGGAGCATTGTGATTACAGGGACCATGGAGCATTGTGATGACAATGGCATGGAGCGCTGTGATGACATTGGTCATTGAGCATTGTGATTACAAAGACCATGAGGCATTGTGATGACAGGGGCCTAGGAGCATTGTGATGACAATGGTCATCAAGCATTGTGATGACAGGGGTCATAGAGCATTGTGATGAGAAAGACCATGGAGCATGGTGATGACAGAGGCCATGGAACATTGTGATGACCAGGCCATGTACCATTGTGATGACAAGGGCAGGGAACCTTGTGGTGAACGGGGTCATGGAGCATTGTGATGAAAGTTGTCCTGGAGCATTGTGATGACAGCGGTCACAGAGAATTGGAATGAAAGGTATCATGCAGCATTGTGATGACAACGGTCAGGGATCATTTTGATGACAGGAGTCATGGAATATTCTGATAACAAGTTTCATCAAGCATTTTGATGACAGGGGTCATGGAGCATTGTGTTGACACGGGCATGGAGCATGGTAATGATAGGATATCTGGAGCATTGTGATGAAAAGGGGATGGAGCATTTTGATGACAGGGTCCAAGTAGCATTGTGCTGACAATGGCATGGAGCATTGTGATGAAAAGGGTACTGGAGCACTGTGAGGAAAGGAATCATGGATCATTGTGATGCCAGGGGTCATGGAGCTTTGTGATGACACGGGTCATGGAGCATTGTGATGACACGGTCAAGGAACATTGTGATGACAAGAAATCTGGAGCATTGTGATGAAAGGGCATGGAGCATTGTGATGAAAGGTGACAAGTAGCATTGTGATGATATGGGCAGAGAACTTTGTGATGACAGGGGTCATGGAGCATTGTGATGAAAAGTGTCATGGAACATTGTACTGACAGGGATCATGGAGCTTTTTGGTAAGGGAGCCCTTGGAGATTGGTGGTGGCAGGCGTCATGGGGCATTGTGATGACAGCGGTCTTGGAGCATTGTGATGAAAGGGGTCATGGAGCACTGTGATTACAGGGGCCATGGAGCATTGTGAATACAAAGGCTATGGAGCATTGAGATGACAGGGTTCATGGAGCATTGTGATGAAAGTGATCATGGATCATTGTGATGACAAGTGTCCTGAAACCTTGTGATGACACGGTTCATGGAGCATTGTTATGACAAGGACCATGGCGAATTGTGATGACATCTGAAATGGGGCATTGTGATGACAGTGGTCATGTAGAATTGTGATGAAAGGTATCAAGGAGCACTGTGATGACAGGGGCCATGGAACATTGTGATGACAAAGGCCATGGAGCATTGTGATGACAAGTGTCATGGGACATTTTGATGACATTGGCATGGAACATTATGATGACAAGAGTTCTGGAGAATTTTGATGACAAGGGCATGGAGCATTGTGATGACAGGGCCCATGGAGCATTGTGACGAAGAGGGCAGGGAACATTGTGATGACTGGGTTCATGGAGCCTTGTGATGAAAGGGGCCATGGAGCACTGAGATGACAGGCGTCTTGAGGTATGGTGATGACAGTGGTCATGGAGCATTGTGATGAAAGAGATCATGGAGCAATATGATAAGAGGGGACATGGAGCATTGTGATGACAGGTGTATTGGAGCATTGTGATGAAAATATTAATGGATCATTGTGATGACATGTGTCCTGGAACACTGTGATGACACGGTTCATCGAGTATTGTGATGGCAAGGGTCATAGCGAATTGTGATAACAGGTGTCATGGGGCATTGTGATGACATTGATCATCTAGGAATTGTGATGAAAGGTATCATGGAGCACTGTGATGACTGGGGGCATGAAGCATTGTTATGAAAATTGTCCTGGATTATTGTGATGACAGCAGTCATGGAGAATTGGGATGACAGGGATTATGCAGCATTGTGTTGACATGGGTATGGACTATTGTGATGACAATGGTCATGGAGCAATGTGATGAACGTTTTCATGGAATATCGTGATGAAAAGTGCCTGGGAGCATTGTGACGATAAAGGCCATGGAGCATTGTGATGACAAGTGTCATGGAGCATTGTAATGAAAGCTTTCATTGTGCACTGTGATGACAAGGGGGATGGAGTATTGTGATGAAACTGGTCCTGGAGCATTGTGATAACAAAAGCCATGGAGCATTGTGATGACAGGCTTCATGGAGAATTGTGAAGAAAGGGGCCAGGGGGAATTGTAATGACAATAGAGAAATGTGATGAAAATGGTCAGCGAGCATAGTGATTAAAGTGGTCATTGAGAATTGTGATGAAAAGTGACATAGAGCATTGTGATGACAAAGGTCATGGAGAACTGTGATGACCAGGGTCCTGTAGCATTGTGATGACACGTTCATGGAACATTGTGATGACAAGAATTCTGGAGCATTGTGATGACAAGGGCCATGGAGCATTGTGATGCCACGGTCATGGAACATTGTGATGACAAAATTCTGGAGCTTTGTGAGGAAAAAGGCATGGAGCATTGTGATTATAGGGGACATGGAGCATTTTGATGACATGGGCAGGGAACACTGTGATGACAGGTGTTATGGAGCAATGGGATGACAAGTGTCATGGAGCACTGTGATGAGAGGGGCCTTGGAGAATTGTGATGACAGGCGTCATGAGGCATTGAGATGGCAGTGGTCATGGAGCATTATGATGAAAGGTGTTATGGAGTACTGTGATTACAGGGGCCATGGAGCATTGTGAATACAAAGGCCATGGAGCATTGAGATGACAGTGGTCATGGAGCATTGTGATGAAAGTGGTAATGGATCATTGTGACGACAAGTGTCCTGGGACCCTGTGATGACATGGTTCATGGAGCATTGTGATGACAATGGTCATGGCGAATTGTGATGACAATGTCATGGGGCATTGTGATGGCAGTGGTCATCTAGAAATGTGATTAAAGTTATTATGGAGCACAGGAATGAGAGGGGCCATGGAGCATTGTGATGACAAGTCTCATGGAGCATTGTGATGACAGGTGTCATGGAGCATCGTGATGACAAATGCCATTGAGAATTGTGGTCAGAGGTGACATTGGGCATTGTGATGAAAGGGGTCATGGAGTACTGGGAGTACAGGGGCCATGGAGCCTTGTGATAACAAGTGACATGGAGAATAATGATGACAGGCATCATAGAGCATTGTGATGACAAGTGCCATTTAGCATTGTGATGACAGAGGTCATCAGGCACTGTGTTGACGGGGGTCACGGAGCATTGTGATGACAAAGGCCATAGAGCATTGTGATGAGAGGGGTCATGGAGCATTGTGATGACATGGGCCATGGAGCATTGTGAAGACAAGATTCATGGAGCATTGTGATGACACGGGCATGAAGCATGGTGATGACAACAGACCTGGAGCATTGTGATGACAAGGGCATGGAGCATTGTGATTACAGGAGACTTGGGTCATTGTGATGAAATTGGCAGGGATCATTGTGATTAGAGGGATCATGGAGCATTGTGATGACAAGTGTCATGCAATATTGTGCTGACACAGATCATGGAGCATTTTGATGAGAGTGGCCTTGGAGCACAGTGATGAGAGACGTCATGGGGCATTATGGTGACAGTGGTCAAGGAGCATTGTGATGAAAGTGTTCATGGAGCAACACGATTATCGGGACAATGGAGCATTGTGAATACAAAGGCCATGGAACATTGAGATAACAGAGTTCATGGAGCATTGTGATGACAAGGGTCTTGGGAGCTACTGATGACACGTTTCATACAGCATTGAGATGACAAGGGCCAAGGCGAATTGTGATGACACGTGTCATGGGGCATTGTGATGACATTGGTCATCTTGCATTGTGATGAGAGTGGTCATGTAGAATTTTGATTAAAGGTATCATGGAGCACTGTGATGACAAAGGCCAAGGAACATTGTGATGACAAGTGTCATTCAGCAATGTGATGACACGGGAATGGAGCATTATGATGACAAGTGTTCTGGAGCATTGTGATGACAAGGGTATGGAGCATTGTGATTACAGGGACCATGGAGCATTGTGATGACAACGGCATGGAGCACTGTGATGACATTGGTCATTGAGCATTGTGATTACAAAGACCATGAGGCATTGTGATGACAGGGGCCTGGGAGCATTGTGATGACAATGGTCATCAAGCATTGTGATGACAGGGATCATAGAGCATTGTGATGAGAAAGACCATGGAGCATGGTGATGACAGAGGCCATGGAACATTGTGATGACCAGGCCATGTACCATTGTGATGACAAGGGCAGGGAACCTTGTGGTGACCGGGGTCATGGAGCATTTTGATGACAACTTTCATGGAACGTTGTGATGACAGGGGTCATGGAGCATTGTGATGAAAGTTGTCCTGGAGCATTGTGATGACAGCGGTCACAGAGAATTGGGATGAAAGGTATCATGCAGCATTGTGATGACAACGGTCATGGATCATTTTGATGACAGGGGTCATGGAACATTCTGATAAAAAGGTTCATAAAGCATTTTGATGACAGGGGTCATGGAGCATTGTGTTGACACGAGCATGGAGCATTGTAATGATAGGATATCTGGAGCATTGTGATGAAAAGGGGATGGAGCATTTTGATGACAGGGTCCAAGGAGCATTGTGCTGACAATGGCATGGAGCATTGTGATGAAAAGGGTACTGGAGCACTGTGAGGAAAGGAATCATGGATCATTGTGATGACAGGGGTCATGGAGCTTTGTGATGACAAGGGTCATGGAGCATTGTGATGACACGGTCAAGGAACATTGCGATGACAAGAATTCTGGAGCATTGTGAGGAAAGGGCATGGAGCATTGTGATGAAAGGTGACAAGGAGCATTGTGACGATATGGGCAGAGAACTTTTTGATGACAGGGGTCATGGAGCATTGTGATAAAAAGTGTCATGGAACATTGTACTGACAGGGATCATGGAGCTTTTTGGTAAGAGAGGTCTTGGAGATTTGTGAAGGCAGGCGTCATGGGGCATTGTGATGACAGCGGTCTTGGAGCATTGGGATGAAAGGGGTCATGGAGCTCTGTGATTACAGGGGCCATGGAGCATTGTGAATACAAAGGCCATGGAGCATTGAGATGACAGGGTTCATGGAGCATTGTGATGAAAGTGATCATGGATCATTGTGATGACAAGTGTCCTGGAACCTTGTGATGACACAGTTCATGGAGCATTGTGATGACAAGGACTATGGCGAATTGTGGTGTCATCTGTCATGGGGCATTGTGATGACAGTGGTCATGTAGAATTGTATTGAAAGGTAACATGGAGCACTCTGATGACAGGGGCCATGGAACATTGTGATGACAAAGGCCATGGAGCATTGTGATGACAAGTGTCATGGGGCATTTTGATGACATTGGCATGGAGCATTATGATGACAAGAGTTCTGGAGCATTTTGATGACCAGGGCATGGAGCATTGTGATGAAAGTTGTGCTGGAGCATTGTGATGACAGCGGTCACAGAGGATTGGGATGAAAGGTATCATGCAGCATTGCGATGACAATGGTCAGGGATCATTTTGATGACAGGGGTCATGGAACATTCTGATAACAAGTTTCATCAAGCATTTTGATGACAGGGGTCATGGAGCATTCTGTTGACACGGGCATGGAGCATTGTAATGATAGGATATCTGGAGCATTGTGATGAAAAGGGGATGGAGCATTTTGATGACAGGGTCCAAGTAGCATTGTGCTGACAATGGCATGGAGCATTGTGATGAAAAGGGTACTGGAGCACTCTGAGGAAAGGAATCATGGATCATTGTGATGCCAGGGGTCATGGAGCTTTGTGATGACACGGGTCATGGAGCATTGTGATGACACGGTCAAGGAACATTGTGATGACCAGAAATCTGGAGCATTGTGATGAAAGGGCATGGAGCATTGTGATGAAAGGTGACAAGTAGCATTGTGATGATATGGGCAGAGAACTTTGTGATGACAGGGGTCATGGAGCATTGTGATGAAAAGTGTCATGGAACATTGTACTGACAGGGATCATGGAGCTTTTTGGTAAGGGAGCCCTTGGAGATTGGTGGTGGCAGGCGTCATGGGGCATTGTGATGACAGCGGTCTTGGAGCATTGTGATGAAAGGGGTCATGGAGCACTGTGATTACAGGG